>NC_134402.1:372091248-372183748 GCF_038048845.1 Mixophyes fleayi | reverse complement strand
AACATTTCACAATCTATCTGAAACCTGTCTTTATAATATAGAATGAATGAACAAGTCATGTCACTTAAACATGCTCATTGTAGTTTTATATTGAATTTGGTAGGTATGAAATGTTAGATGTAGGGGGTCATTTAAAGTTGGATACAAGACCCTTTTTTAAGTGTAAAATACTTGTTTCATGTTACACGTGCACGAAACATGCATGTCCTGGCATCCATACTACACTATCTGCATAGCCCTGAGTTGCCCCTCCTTATGTGTGAAAAGGCGGAACAGTAGATGGAAGGGGCGTTTAAACATTTGGAATGTACAGTAAAGGAGTGTTCACATACTTGATGCGTATTTAGAGGTCGATAAATCCACAGATAAGCCTATCAGTAGTGTTGCAGCTCCACAAGCAGCAAGTCTTTATCATACCGTTTTTTGTTTTTTTTTCTAATTGGAGTATTAGCAGAAAGAAAGAAGAGAATCCTCATAGATTCAGATTTAAAATAATTGGTGTGTGTGGGTGTTTTTTTATTTTAATAAAATATTTTATCACAATTTGTGTGTTTTTTTTAACAGTATTTTTTTCTTCTGCTCTACAGGTCTCGGTGGGCCTTGAATGTTTGGGCATGCTGGTGCTTGTAGTTCTACAATTACCAGCATAGTTTGGCAGCCATGGGTATGCTGGCACTTTTAGCCTACAACAAACAGTTTAGGTCTGCCAGGACTTGTTAGGACCAGTAGTGTACCAGGAAAAAAGAATGAAGTCTATCTTTTGACTATTTCTCCAACATCTACAAGCATTGGGCTGCTATTCTAGGGGATGGAGCTTACATATTTTTGCAGCTTCGATTCCCCTGGGGGATTTAACCTTGTGCTAAACATTCTATGGCTCATTAACATTATGATAATGGGAAACTCACAATGTGGGTTTCCCTGTAATATTGTCACCAGCCCAGCCTGTCATAACCTAGAGCTAGCAGCTATCCCTCCCCCCAAATTTCTTCAATCAGTACAGACTATGAGAGATGGAGCTGTAAGCACTTTTCATTTTATATATACTAAAACACCATTCAGCATCGTCAAGTTCATGATGACGAATGCTGTTTTCATTATGCACACATGAGGATGCATTTGAAGCGTATCCTTATGCGCTCTAAACATATTCTCATGGGGATGCATTTACGTGTTTATTTTGAATTTTACAATTGACATCAAAATGAACAGATAACTGTGCTTTGCTTACTTTTCTTGCCTGCGCTTTTCACGCAAATGCATCTAAATCTAAATGAGCCTCATAATTTATAAATATAATATTTTATATAAAATACATTAATTTAACTATTGTTATAGTAATCTGCATACCATAGAACATTATATAATTTCAGTAATAGTCATTTTGCAGGTTTGTAGATGCAACTCTTGAAGCATGTACTTGTACACGGCACATATAATACATTCATGCAATGACAGTTAGAACACCGGGTGATTCATCAAAGTCAGATTTTCTGAAAGTATACCTAATTAATTTAATTACCATGTATAGCTCCTTGTCAGCTTATGCATAGCTAGATCATTGTGTATGGGTCAAAAGGTGCTACGTAAGCAACTCTTCTAATTCACAATAACTTACTTGTGCAATAAACTGTGAGTCAGTTAATTACATTATATTTAGTATCATTGGAAACATAAAAAATGATTTTATTTAAGACATACTTCAGAGGCAAATACAGGATTTCTAGAGCGGGGCTTTGGGTGGTGGTTTCCAAATGCTTGATTTTGGAACATGGTAAAAAAGAAAAAAAACTAAAACTGACACTTTTTTGGTAGTCAAATTGATTTACAATAAATTACTAGTTTGATTGAGTGACAAAGTGTTGCTTATTCATAAAGTGTAAGATGTTATCTCATAACAACCGGTAATTAATACTATCAATACTGTACTCATACAGAAGTAGTTACTGAGGAGTGTGACTCTATACATTGACTCTACTCACGTGCAGGAGGGAAATCGTGCGTCAGATGTCTATCACATGGCTGCACTCCAGTCCTGCCCCGCCTGATTGGCCATTGGCAGCTGTTGCTATATGAAAGCATGCATGAGGCAGGAAACACTGTTAGAGCATGAAACAAGTGGTGGTAGCTCATTCTAAATGGTAGAACCAGAGCTGGCTTTACAGCAGAAGAGGCCCAAGGCAAATATATACAAAACTGGAGCCACCAATAGGGTACAAACTCTACATAAAAAAATGACATGCAATGGAAGTTCACTTGTCCAAAGCTGCTTAAAATGACAACGATAGAAGTGGAACTGTGCCTGCCATGTCATTTTGGGCATTATGCTTAGTGCCTTAACAAACTAGTCTACCACAATGTACCTCCAACTAGCTCATTATTCTCCATGTCTCTCCACACTGCCCCTTCATCTGCTCCATCCTCCAAACTAAACTGTCCCTCTTGGTCATCATCATCATCATTTTCAGCTATTTATACTTTTGATCCTAATTTCCCTATTACCCCACTCTAGAATTTAAGCTCTCACAGGCAAGGTCCTCTCTACCTTATGTCTCATGTCTGTTCTTTATCTGTTTTACCTCATATGTTCCTTGTTATGTTAGTTGCTGATTTCTTTCTGTATGTCATGTGATTTGTTCTGTTAACTGCACACATTCATTTATCATTCTGCCCAGTTGTATGTTCCTTGTTTTTTTGTATATAATGTGATTTGGTCTGTAAATTGTATCTATCCATTTATTATTCTGCTCAGTTGTACCCACATACCTGTTATTATGCATTTTGTTTCCATGTATGTCACATTTGTCAGATGCTACAGAATATGTGGTGCCATATAAATAAAAAATGATGATGATGATGATAATCATATCTATGTCATGTCCATACAGCATAACAAACAATTCAAAACTGCATTCACAACAGACATTAGGCAATAGTGCAAGAGTCAAATATGAAAACTAAAAATGTACAAAGATTTAATAAAATGTAAAATAAGAAAAAGAATGAGGCATAAAAATAAGCTGTTATATTAACTCACCCAGTCCCTCTCATCACTTTCAGCAGCCAAGAAACTACAAAGGAGTACCGGTTATTAACTATCTGCATTTTCATCTTATTCTTGTATCAGAAAGACTAGAGGCAAAATCTAAGTAAAAATAATATACTAGAGCCAAAAATGGTAAATAAAAGGTAAGGTCAGTGACAGTGGCCATTTTGTTAAGTCCAATGTTCATTAAAACATAGCCAGATAATCAAGAAAATGAGTTTTACACTGTAGACAATGTGTTACAGTATATTTAATAAAGGCACTATTTAATAAGGTTCCTAGATGCCATCAGATCATGGGACTGCTGTATTGGGGGGGGGGGGGGGGGGAGGGGGGGTTCTGAGCAAATGTAATCTCCCTAAATGCATCCTTTACATCTTGACCTTATTCAGAAATTTGAAGGTAGTGGATAGGTAACTCAATATTCATTTCAGTTCTATAATTTCAGCCTTTTTCTGTTGATCTCTATCGAAGTGGGTCATACTGTTTTCTACATGCTGAGAAGAAAGACAAAACTACAATAATGGAAATACTTTGTTCAGTATTTTAAAGCGTAAAAAGTCAAAACAAAAAGTCTACCATTGTTTACACTGCTGCACTCAAGCCAATTAATGTGTGTTAATTTTTTTGAATCAGTGGGGGACATTTATGAAAAGTAGTGCAGAAGAAAAAGGTTGTGCTGTCTATAGCAACCAATCAAATGTTTTATTTTCAAAAGTTGCTCTAGAAAAATTACAGAATCTGATTTGTTTCCATGGGCAATAACAATTTTTTACTTTGACCTTACTCTTCCTTGACCTCTCTGCAGCATTTGATACCATGGGCACTGGAATTCTAATAGCGCACCTGAGGAGTTACTTAGTTGGTTCAAATAGTTTAATTCTGGCAGTGTCTTCATGTGCACCCTTGCTCCAGTCTTGCAATGTTCTACAGGGCTCGATTACTTTTATTATTATTATTATAAATTTTTATTTATAGGGCGCCACCAGGGCCGCTGAGAGGGGGGGGGGAGCGGGTACTAATTACCTGGGCCCGGGCATGCCAGGGGGCCCGGCCCGGGCTCTTACTGTTCAGGTTTTTTTTTTTTTGTTTTTTTTTTTATTCTTATTTTTTTAAACTTACTTTTTTTTCCTTTTGTTTTTTTGCGCGGGGGGGGGGGCGGTTGCGGCGGTTCGGGGCTCCGCCCCTTCGTTGGTGGGGGGGGAGCAGCGTTGTAAAAAAAAAAGGGTACTTACAAAATAGCGGCGACGGCGGCCCCTCCTCCTTCCTCTCTGCTTTGTTTACACTGACTGCCGGGCGTGGCGTCATCAAGTCACGCCCGGCAGTCAGTGAGGAGCAGGGCAGACAGGACCAAGACAGAAGAACGAAGACAGAAGAGAAGAGAAGAAAACAGCTAATACTAATGTAAGTAAAAAACAAAAAAAGGCACAGTGTGAGGAACAACGGTGGGGGGAGAGAGAGGCACAGTAATAAGAAAAATAGGGGTACAGAGAGGCACAGTATTAAGAAAAAGAGGGGTACAGAGAGGCACAGTATTGATAAAAAGAGGGGTACAGAGAGGCACAGTATTGAGAAAAAGAGGGGTACAGAGAGGCACAGTATTGTTAAATAGGGGTACAGAGAGGCACAGTATTGAGAAAAAGGGGTACAGAGAGGCACAGTATTGAGAAAGAGGGGTACAGAGAGGCACAGTATTGAGAAAAAGAGGGGTACAGAGAGGCACAGTATTGAGAAAAAGAGGGGTACAGAGAGGCACAGTATTGAGAAAAAGAGGGGTACAGAGAGGCACAGTATTAAGAAAAAGAGGGGTACAGAGAGGCACACGTATTGAGAAAAAGAGGGGTACAGAGAGGCACAGTATTAAGAAAAAGAGGGGTACAGAGAGGCACACATATTGAGAAAAAGAGGGGTACAGAGAGACACAGTATTAAGAAAAAAAGGGCTACAGAGAGGCACAGTATTAAGAAAAAGAGGGTTACAGAGAGGCACAGTATTAAGAAAAAGGGGAGAGAGAGGCGCAGTATTAAGAAAAAGGGGAGAGAGAGCCACAGTATTAAGGAAAAGGGGGTAGAGAGAGGCGCAGTATTAAGAAAAAGGGGGTACAGAGAGGCGCAGTATTAAGAAAAAGAGGGGTACAGAGAGGCACAGCATGAGGAAAAAGGGGGAGAGAGAGGCACAGTATGAGGGAAAAAGGGGGGGCAGCAGAAAGGCACAGAGTGATGGAGAGGGGGAACAAGATGGCACAGTGATGGAGAGCAGGGGCAGCATGGCACAGTGATGGAGTGGGGGGGGGCAGGATGGCACAGTGATGGAGTGGGGAGGCAGGATGGAACAGTGATGGAGTGGGGAGGTAGGAGGGCACAGTGATGGAGAACAGGGGCAGCATGGCACAGTGATGAAAGAGTTTAAGATGGGGTGGTTTGGGGGCTACTGAATGTGGGGGACATTGAGGTCTCTATTAAATGTGCCTATGAATTATTTAATGGCAGTGATGGTTGCGGGAAATAGGTATATTTCTGAAATGTAAATACTATTAATTTATTGCTGGGGCTGTTTGTAGGGAGGGAAATAGTATTCACATTTAATAAATAAACCTATTATTTTAATATTGGGGCTGGAGGAAGGCCTAATTGTTAATCGTGGGTGCTATTGATTTAACGCTGGTGTTGGCTGTAATTTTCTAAAAGTACCCATTTTTTTTCCAAATAGGACCCCCAACATTCCAGGTTCCTGCCAAGCCGCAGCTAAGAAAACCTGCAGCCACAGTTGGTGAAAGTGAGAAGAACAGGTAGGACAGAGCAGGAGAGTGTGAGAAATATTGTGATTCTAGTGGGACAATCCCAATTTTTGGTAACACAACAATGCAAGTTTTTTTTTCTGTAAGAGGGTTTCCTGGGCACCCCAAGTGAATTATAGCCATGCCCCCAATTGTATGACCACGCCCACATGTGCGTGTGGTCGTACAATTGTGGTCGTGGCCATACAAATTTTTAGTGGCGCCCCAAAAAATTTTGGTGTTTTTTTTTTTTAGCCGCACCAAAATATGTTGGTGCCGCAAATGTTTGCAAAATTTTTTTCATTCTCAGCTTTAAGGGGGGCCCCATGAAGTTGTTGTACCGGGACCCTGGATTCCTCTTGGCAGCCCTGGGCGCCACTAGGTGTCCGTAGCGCCGTACAGGGACAAACGAAATTACAATACGAGGTGAGAAAGCACAGTACAGTAAACAATAAGCACAGTAACTCAGTGAGCTCAAAGCACAGCTAGGGGGGCGGGGGAGGGGAGAGGGGAAGGTCCTCCTATGACAGAGTCCAAGAGGGAGGCACGGGTGACAGGGAGACCACCAGAGGGGGGAGGAGGGAGCGAGAGGGGACAAGGGGAAAAGGGTCCTCGAGGAGGAGGGCGAGGAAGCTGGAGAGCAGAGTTAAAAATGGTGAAGACAGGAGGAGAGAAGACCCTGCTCTAAGGAGCGTACAATCTAACCATTGCTGAATAGCAATCTAACCTTTGCTATTCAGATGATACTCCAAAAACATACTAGTAGGTTAATTGGCTGCTATTAAATTGACCTTAGTCTCTCTTGGTCTATGTGTATGTGTTTTAGGGAATTTCGACTGTAAGCTCTAATGGGAGTGATGTGAGTGAATTCTCTGAACAGCGCTGCGCATTTAGTGGCACTATATAAATAACTGCTGCAGCTGATGATTATGATGCCTAATTCTGCTTGTCCTTTTCTCTGGGTAATCCTAGCTGAGTGGATAAGTGCCATTTGACTGATTGAATCCTGGTTCTTATGACAGAGTTAACCATCAAATTACAAGACTGCAGGTGGGACAATCAAAGGGGCTCAAGCTTGGGGGTTTTGAATTGCCAAACTCTATGCAGAATCTTGGGGTTGTTCTTGATTGTTCTTGGCTTGACACATAACCATTAGGTTTCAGTCATGATCAAATCTTCATTCTTCTATCTGAGGAACATTGCCAGAATCAAGCATTTATTTCCCCCAGAAGATCTTCCTTCTCTCATATATGATCTCTCCGAAAAATAATTGCTTTTTACTTGAAGCAATTTCTGATTCCCCATATTACCACTTGCTCATTTTGATCTGCAGATGAAAGAATACTAACAGTACTTAGAATATTCTATGCTTCATTTGGGGCTTTTAGCTTTGTGCCTCCTAATCTTTGGAACTCACTGCCTCGCACAGTCCAAGAGGTCTCTTCTCTAAAAATCTTCAAAAGTAGACTCAAGATTTACCTGTTTGCGCAAGCATTTCATTAATGCAGCCCTACTTTCATAATACCCAACTACTTTTTCTGTTTGCTATTAAACTTTTATATGTTTATTTGATACCATCTGTTCCCTCGGCCATACACCTTTCCTCCTTAGCCCAGTTCCTCCACTATGTCCGATCTGTATACAATAAATAAATTGTACTAGTAATTAAAATGATAATTGTTTTTTAAGCTGGAAGATATACATAAGAAAAGCAATAGGTAATGGAATAAAACAAGGGGCAGCCATGCAAATCTGTTTCCCTAGACCGAGGTCTATATGGCTTTTCCAAAAATCCATGTCTATTTTTAATCATTTTAATTAAATATATTCAATTGTGAGTCTATCCCTCCTAAGTTTTGTTTTACCACCCCTGTGCTAGTGAGCCTAGGCTATTTTACCATCAGGAAAAAGAAATTATGTTGGCATGTGCCACACAAATAATACATGCCACCCTCTGGACTGGTGAGCTCAAGGTTGGTTGTTTTTAATAGAATGCTTAAATGCATGGTCTCTTCTTATCACCAATTAGTAAAGTACAGGCGCACTTCCTTCCCAGTTTCACTTGGAGAGGTGAAGTAGTAAATGCAGGTCCACAGAAATGGAAACTATACCTTTTACTTAAATATAGTACTGTAATAGTAATTGTATTAATTTAAATGTACTTTGCGATAGTGACAGTGATAGTAACAGTGACAGCACACACAGACCTCACATGTGACTGCAGGATTCCCCCTTCCTCAGACAATAGGAAGAGGCAGCTTGAGATCAGTGGTGGAAATAATCATACACACAGTATGTAGTCTAAGAGGAGTAACATTGGAAAGTTGATGTCAATGAGAGTGGAGCAGGGACAATAGTGAAAAAATAGTAAGAGGAAGAGAGAGAAATAAATACAATAAATACAATATCAGGAAACTGGTTAAAAACTTTTCCCAAAAGAATCCAATGTCCAACAAATTGGAGTCAATGGAACTGGTTTTAAAAGAAGCTCCCCTCTATGTCACTCACCTTAATGATGTCAAACTCAAGTGCCGGCATCCAGTATCTTCAGAATTAGAAGCAATCGCATACCAGTCTCTTCGAAAAACTGCGCTGTCTGTGTTAATGTATGTCTACATTTCAATTATGTAATTTTTATGCTCATCAGGTCTTTTTGGTCGATATACTTGGTGTTGGAATTCCAAGTGATGTGACGGAATACCGTACCCAACCCATCTGATGACTATATTCAGGCCCGCCATCAGGGGTGTACGGGGGGTACTGTTGTGAGGGGCCCGTAGTGACTGGGGGACCCGTCGGCTGAGACTTGTGGAGCATGCAGCTGCTGTCTAAAACATGAAGCCAGCTTCCTTTTCTTTTATGAGCTTTATTTTGAGAAGTTGAAAATGTTTCCTGTCACCGCGGGTGGGGTTGTGATAGAGCCGGCGGCGGTGTTTTTGTGCGATGTCCGGCTTGTGTCTCTTTTTACATTTGTCTCTGGTCCTTCCAATGTGGAGCTCGCGCGATGACATCAGCGTCATCCCATGGGACTGCCTGTAACAGTGTGCTGACAGCTGATGTTTCTGTCTCGGCTGGCGCGCTGAGTAGAAGGTGAGCACACAGTGGGGTTCCTACACTATGCAAATATGTAAATGTAATAAAAATAATATGAATTGGTGTGATATCAACTGGGAGTAGTGTGTGTGTCATGAAAAAAATTAAGGCACAACTGTGTGGCATAATGTGAATTGGGGGCAATACTGTGTGGCATAATATGAATTGGGGGCACTACTGTGTGGCATAACATGAATTGGGGCACTTTTGTGTGTGGCGTGATATCAACTGGGGATACTATGTGTTGCATGATATGAACTGGGGGTACTATCAGGGCCGTCTCTTCCATTGGGCACGATGGGCAGGTGCCCGGGGGCCCTGCAGGCAAGGGGGGCCTGTCCGAATCCTTAAAAAAAATAATAAAAAAAATATATTTTTTTTCTTTTTAAATACTTACCTTGCGGTCACATCAGTGGTGATCCGGCTCCCTCCCTGGTCCCCTCTTCCGTGCTGTGCTCACAGTGAATGCAACCACAGCATGGAAGAGGGCAGAAGAGACTCAGCGGCGCGGAAAAAAGAAGAGGATCGGACTTAAGGTAAGTTAAGGGGGCCCCTATATATATATATATATATATATATAATGTATTTTTTTTTTTTAGGGGCCCGGTACACTGTTAAGGTGGCCCTGGGTACTATGTGTGGCATGAAATAAATTTGAGGCACTATTGTGTGGTGTAATGTGAACTATGGGCACTACTGTGTGGCATAATGTGCATTGGGGAACTAATGTGTGGTATAATATGAATTGGGGGCACTATATGTGGCATAATATGAACTTGGGGTACTATGTGTAGCATAATATGATCTGGAGGTACTATGTGTGACTTAATGTGGGGGTCACTGTAATATACCCCGTACTATAAATCACAAAGGGGGATCTTGCCTCTTTCAGTTGTACTGGGTTCCACAATTTCTGATGGCAGCCCTGACTATATTGCACAAGGTTCCATATTATATTGCTTTTAAACAGCCACCAAACAGCTAGATCTGTGCAGTTTTACTAACTTTCCACACATTCATTTGTTCTGTAATAAATCAAAAAGTGCAGATAGCTTTAGGATTTTAAGAAAATAAATTTAAAAACAAACATTGCAAAATTTCTAGGGGTAAATGTATCAAGCTGCGATTTTTTCAGCATTTTAAAATTGACACAAATCGCAAGAGATAACCAGCTATTTTAAAAACAAAATCACCATATATATTAGCGATTTTGACTTTCCAAAATCCAATCGCTGGCGATTTGTGTCGATTTTAAAACACCTATCTCTCTCATGCTGTAGTCAAACTCAATGGAGATTAAACACAATCTCGCCCGAGTTTCAACAGAAACTGAAACTTGCCCGAGATTGAACAGAAATAAAATAATGTTGGTCAATGTTAATATAACAGGAGGCACAATGGAAATTTAAAGAAAGCATGTTCTTTGTTGTATAGGGGCAAATATTGATTATTAATTTTCTTTCGGAGGACATAATATTTTATGATTAATTTAGTGGGCCATACTTAATTAATGATTGTGAATTAATTAAAAATGTAATTAAAAAAAAAATCCATTTTTTTTAAATTACATTACAGTGGCTTAATATTTCATTACCAGTGGGGCAATAATTATATTTTCATGATGTGGCAACTGTTAATATTTCCTGATGGGGACACCATCAAAAGACATACTTGTGGCACCACAAGTGTCAGCATGCACATGAGTACTTGTAGTGTAACAAATATGTAGTTTAAATGGTGTATATATATATATATATATATATATTTTAAATTACATATATTCATTACACAAAATTCCACCAGTCATGTGCAGGTGTTGAATTTGCTCTTTTTAAGGGATATATTTTTTCAAAGCTAAGTGTATGTCAAAATTCATCTGAAGGGGAAGGGTTGTTTAATGTGCATCTAATACCCCTTACTATACTATAATGTATTTGCACCTAAATGCTCCTTATCTGCCTCTTAAAGTACAAGAGACTGCAGGTGTTAGATACACGCATCTTAAAATAATGGTGCAATTTGAGCATATGGGCAGTGCAACTCATTTTGCAAAATGTACATTACAAAATTCTGGAGGATTTGCATCCAACTCTAAATTAAACACATGCAAGTAGGTAGATGCATACAGATATTGCACAGTAATGTCAGCCAACAATGCCTGTTTTTGTCAGATGCAGATGGATAAGAATAGCCACAGGCACTTTACTCACCAGCAGCTACAATAGTTATTCTGCTACCTTAAGTATCAACTGTTCCCCATAACTCTTTTTATTGTAACAATTTGGCTAGGCCCATTTTTACCTTCTGTTCCAGTTCATTTAAATTATTTTTTTGGTGCCATGATCCCCCTCAATGTACATTTATATGTAATATGTTAATTTATTATGACTAAAACATAATAATAATAATAATAATAATAATAATAATAATAAAGCACATACTGTAGATTGATTAAAAAATATGACAGAAATGTTCACAACTAATTTATTCGGAAAATAATTTGTTACCCGTGAGCTAATTTATAAACATTTTTGCTCCTCTAAAACATAAATCATGCTTTATTGAAACTCCCATTGTGCCTCCTGTTATATTAACATTGCCCAGAAGTGTAACAGTGATGTCTTTGGCAATCTCGCCTACAGAAAGCAGCATGTTGTTTCTAGTGATATTGAATTCAAACACAAGCGAGTTTGCAAAATCGTAGCTTCATACATTTGGCGATTTGTATAGCTAGACTGACAAAATGTTGGGACTGCGATTTATATCGATTTTGAGAATGGCGATTTTGAAAGACACACTTCTCTGGCCATTTCCCATCAAATTGCTGTTTAATAAATTGCCTAAGAAAGTCGCTGGAAATGCAAACTCGCAGCTTGATACATTTACCCCTTAATCTCTAAAGACTTTAACTGATACTCAGTAACAGTCATTACTTTAGAGAAAATATCTCTTTTTTTGCAAGATGAAGTCTAAAGGATATGACTAGAATGTATAATGTCATTATAAGCTCCTGAATCTTTTATATCCAGCAGAGCTGGATTGCAAAGGGAAGATAAAAGTTATCCTTTTCTACATAATAGTTCTACAATATATTCTTGAATATAATAGGAGCTTAGTAGCTTCTTGTTGAAAAGAAGAAATGGGAAAATGCAGATCTTGACAATAAGATAGTTATAGCACGGCTAGCAAATCCATTTATAAAATGTAAAATATAATATAAACTAAATGCTGACTTTTAACAGAGACTAAGGTGAAAATAAAAAGTATGAAAATAAGCATGCCATATTTAATAATTTATCATGATGTCAGTAAATAGAATATATATGTAAGGAATCAACCTAATATTATTTCTATTCTGATTTTGAAATGTACAACTTGCACTAATTTATTTCACACCCATAGCACACAGTGGAACATTGTAAATGTTTACCCTTAACTAACATTTTAAGTCAGCCACTTGCAATTATCAGCAGTCAGTTTGCCAGAAAGACCATATATTTCTAGGCCATCATCATCATCATCAACATTTATTTATATAGCGCCAGAAAATTCTGTAACGCTTTACAATTGGGAACAAACATTAATAAAACAATACAGGGTAATATATACAGACAGAGAGGTAAGAGAACCCTGCTCGCAAGCTTACAATCTATGGGATATAGGCCATTACTGTTAACATTCAAGGACTAAGAAAATTGGGACAATATGACTACACCCCTGAAGCATATCATTTCAAACCACACCCATGTTTTGACAATGCCACTGAATTACTAAAGCCCTATCTAAAAACACAGGGCTGTTGGGGGCATGCACTAGGTCACAGACAAAAAAAAAAGATGAAGTGCTACTTTGGTGCAAATTGCACACTTTAGGTTCTAACCTTGTAGGAAAGCTGGTTAAAACATACAGTACATCCAACATCAGCAATAGCACTTTCCGACACTTTGCATTGGTGTTGGTGATTTAAGGCTTGCATGCAGCTGCTTGGCCATGGAAACCCATTCCACTAAGCTCCCGCTGCACAGTTTTTGTGCTTACAATAATGCCAGTGGAAGTTTGGAACTCAGCTATGGAATCAGCAGAGCGTTGGTGACTTTTACGCACCATGCACCTTTGCAGTTGTGTGATTTTAGGTGGTCTTTTGCTTTGTGGCTAAGTTGCTGTTGTTCCTAAATGCTTCTACTTTCTAATAATATCACTACAGTCGACCGTAGAATATCCAGTGGGGATGAAATTCAATGAACTGTTTTATTGCAAAGGTGGCATCCTATCACAGTACCACGCTTGACCTCACTGGGCTCTTCAGAAAGACCCATTTAGTTTAAATCTATAATATAAATGTCTAGTGGCGTGTGTTAGTCTGTCTGTGTGTGTGTGGAAAAAATAAAACCAAGCTGCAGCGCCACCTGCTGGGCGGAGTTATACACTGACCTACTAAATTCTTAGTGTGTGTGGGAAAAAAAATTCAGAAAGGGCTGAAATTTGGTATACTAAGATGTTTATAATTTGTTAATTTAATTTGTTAATTGTTAAAAGTGTTTATAAAGATTTAAAAAAAATATATATATATTTCTTGAAGGAGAAGTGACAGTTGGGAGTGGTTGGTGGTTGCCGGGGGTAACAGTGGGGAGTGGTTGGTGGTTGAGGCCTGGGCTATGGCCCAAATGCATGACAAGAACCTTTTTAACACCTTAAGTAGCTTGATTTGACTAGAATGCATGAGTATCATGCACGGGTTCACTTGTGTGTATATATATATATATATATATATATATTATTAGGAAGCAAGTGAACAGGTGAACAGCTAGCTCTTGAAGTTGATGTGTTGAAAGCAGGAAAAATGAGCAAGCATAAGTATGTGAGCGACTTTGACAAGAGCCAAATTGTAATGGGTAGACAGCTGGGTCAGAGCATCTTCAAAACAGCAGATCTTGCAGATCTTGTGGGTTGGTCCTGGTATGCAGCGATTAGTACCTATCAAAAGTAGTCTAAGGAAGGACAACCAGTGAATCGGCAGCAGGGTCATGGATGACACAAGGCTCATTGATGCTCGTGAGGAATGAAGGCTATCCCATCTGGTCCAATCCTATAGAAGAGCTACTGTAGAAGAAATTGCTGAAGAAGTTAATGCTGACTATGATAGTGCATTGTAGCATATGGGACTGCATAGCCACAGATCAGTCAGAGTGCCCATGCTGACCCCTGTCCACCACCGAAAGTGCCTACAATGGGCAAGTGAGTGCCAGAATTGGACCATGGAGCAATGGAAGAAGGTGGCCTGGTCTGATGAATCACATTTTCTTTTACATTATAAGGATGTCCGGTGCGGGTGCGTCATTTACCAGGGCAAGAGATGGCACCAGAATGAACTTGGGAAGAAGGCAAGCCGGCAGAGGCAGTGTGGTGCTCTGGGAAATGTTCTGCTGGGAAAGATTGCATCCTGGCATTCATGTGGATGGTACTTTCACATATACCACCTACCTAAATATTGTTGTACAACCCTTTATGGCAATAGTATTCCCTGATGGCAGAGGCCCCTTTCAACAGGATAATGCATCCTGACACACTACAAAAATTGTTCAGGAATAGTTTGAGGAACATGACAAAAACTTCAAGGTATTGACTTGGCCTCCATATTCACCAGATCTCAATCCGATCGACCATCTGTGGGATATGCTGGAAAAGCAAGTCCGAGCAATAAAGGTCCCACCTCGCAACTAACTGGACTTAAATGATCAGCTAACGTCTTGGTGCCAGATACCACAGGACACCTTCAGAGGTCTTGTTGAGGCCATGAATTTATGGGTCAGAGGTGTTTTGGCAGCTCGACCTACGAAATTTTTGCAGGTGGTTTTAATGCTGATCGGTAAATGTATATTATCATTATTTCATATAACTGATAACATACCTTGTAAAATGCAATACAACAGTGTAGTGAACATTTATAAGGGATACGGATTACACACAGATAAAATGTCCCTTATGGCCTAAAATGTGTTAAGTGGGTTTCTGGGGAGACTGCCTCTTGCTCCTTTGTTTAATATTTTCAATGCTTTTCACATTTAATTCATGACCTGGTTATACAGAATGCATCACACACATTTTATTTTCTTCTTGCACATATGGCATGCTTTGCCATTTGTTTCAGAGAAAGAATTACAATATATCATCAGAGAGACTGTTTATCACTATGTCATACTTCAAACTTTAAGTGTGAATTTGACAGCCCTTACTCGTACATGAAATATTTCTGATCCTGTCCTTGAAGCGAAAAGAAAAAAAGAACACTTGCAATTCAATTTAGTTTTGTTGCCCTTAAACCAGTAGAAATCTGCTAACACCCTAATAAAAGTAGTAGCTGGAACAAATCCACAGAAGCATGCAGCCATTCTGTCTAACAACACACAGAATGCTTTAAAATCCATTTGCTACAAAGACAGCAGATGTGTTTGTTGTGCATGTAACCAGGTCAAAGGCTGTTCAGCTGCAGGAACAAACTTGATTAAGACTGGTGATAATGTTTTCAAAGATTGTAATTTATCTCCGTTTGAATGGCATTATCTTTGTTCTATAACTATCACATAGAGCAAGGTTAGTAAATATTCAATGATGAATATTTGAAAGCTAGTTACAGTAGATCTTGTTCTCAGAAGTCTTTTGATATGTCCGCCTAGCACAGAAAATTAATTAAAAAAAATAGTTTATAATCTTTATGAATGAAAGTGGTTTACAATATACTCAGTTGCCACATTATCAGATACATTTATTTTTAATCCATACGTATTGAATACAAATTACTGCCAGTACCAGTTGCAATGGAAATATTAATATTATGTTTTCCAATTTGTGTAATTTTGTGAAACAAAATATCTATAAACTATACTAATTTGTAAATAGTAAATCAGTCGAATATACTGAAAACTTTAAAGGATAATTCCATCTTTAACAAGTGTTTGTAATGAAGCTAGTATATGTCCAAGAAATGTGTCTGTGTCTTTGTTTTATGATTGTGACTTCTACAATCACAGTAGAAGTTTTCTTTGTTTTGTATCTTTTCACAATGCAGGTCTAGTGGGGGGCAGGGGTGGATTTAGAAATTTTTTCTACCCCGGGCGATATAGGAGGGGGGCGATTTAAGCCCCGCCCCCTTTCTAACTTCTAAGGCTGTAGGCGGCTGCACAGTATGTGCAGGTCCGTTCGGCAGTGATAATGTGCTGTCCCGCTGCTCTGATTGTGTTTAAAACACAATCAGAGCAGCCGGGCAGCACATTATCACTGCCGAACGGACCTGCACAGTGTGCAGCCGCCGGCAGCAAGCCCCTGCTAGGGGGGGCGATCACCCCGATCGCCCCCCCCTGGATCCGCCACTGGTGGGGGGAAGGGTATCCTGCAGTGAGAAATCACAGCTCCATTTCAAATAATCTACAACTCATATAATTCATAGCAAAAATGAACCAAATATCAACACTTCACACTATAAAGCTCATGCTGAGATGTATGAATGCCTGTGTGCTAAGCCTAAAATACACTAATTTGTACTGTGCTTGGCCACCTAAAAAAAAAAAAGTGAATATCTACGTACATCTGCCGTTTTGGTCACATCGGACACTTGCGCCTCCTTGCGGTTGGAGAGGCGGAACATTTGGAGAAAGGGGTTCGTAAAGTTTACCCAGTAATCATAAGGCCGACCATTTCCCAACATAAAATCTTCGATGTTTACATGTCCGACAATAAATAAATAGAGACTGACTTTAAAAATGACACGTAAAGTATCAGACAGTGTTGAGCTAACTTCCGAAGAGAAGAAATCACGAAACACCGTTTTGACGTCATTTAAAATGGCGACCATCATATTAGCGGTTTTAAATCGGCAATGCCGGTAGGAGATTTTATGTCAGAAAAGTAACTGTCGGTGTTATCATTACCGGGAACATAACTACCATCGGAGGAAAGGGGCATGTTCATGTAACTGCACACAGGGGGTGCTTAAGATCTGGTGCAAATGCACACTAATTCTGATGATGGTTGCCAGCACTATCTAGCCACTTCTGATTGGCTGATTGTGGATTGCCCTTTGAAGCTGATAGTAATTTCTTCATTGATTGTGTCTATATTATATGATTTTCTGGGCATATTTCATAATTCATTTTTTGCTACATTTTTATTCGTACACGAGAAGAAGATTATACCTACTGTACTACAGAGGGTTGTTATGTAATCAAACCAAATAGCAAATGCATTTTTTTTGCTATCAAAACAAATCAAAAGCTACTTGTGTTTATGACCTCATTGGGTATAAGTGTATGTAGTGGTGAGTCTGTCTGGCGTAAAACCTGGTGCATAGCTTGAGAAACCTCCGACTCAGCATATGGGTGTAAATATGTTATTTTTACATGTGTCTTATTAGAGCTTTTTTATGCATATATGTCCAACTCAGCATCAGCCCCTGTCTGTCTCTCTCCTGGGATCACCAAGCTGCCGGCAGCATAGCTGCATAGCTTCTGAGTGTATCCAAAGAGCTAACACCTGCAACGTGATACAAAATGGAGTCAAAAGGCGGCTAGGCAGACAATCCAAATGCTAAATTGCAGTGTCTGATACCCATAGCAACCAAACTGATAAGAATGGTCCACAGAAGTCCAGCTACCACAGGATCTTGTAAACTAAAGCTCACAACTGACTAAAAGCTGTATAGGCATGCAGCTAATGGTTGTCACTAGATTTGTTGCAAATGTTTGCTGATGTGGCCAGAGTACAGAGGTGTGAAAATATATCCAAGAAAAGGTGAATAGATGGACTTCTTCAACCCTATTATCCAATATATTCCATAAGGCAATGCATAATAAATGCATAATAAAAACTATATAATTTAAAACACACCTAGATGTGAAAAGCAAATTCATTGTGTAAATATTTTGTGTTTTCTATTATGGTATCACAATGCATTTGGACAGTCTACAAGAAGAAGTTGAAATGGATGGTGGTAGAAGATTGGATTAGAAAGCAAAGTTTAGTGTTCCTAGCAGTTTTTTTAAATTATTAAATACAGAAATAGTAATAACTGACTATATGCACTTTGTTTTAAGTCAGGCAATAGTGGAAGACAGAAGATCCAGCCACAATGAGTGCAGAAGCTTCCGTACACAAGCCATTTATCTATTTCTTAGTTAATGTTTATTGATTGACATCTTGACATTAATTGCTAACTCTGTGATTTAAACTAAGCTAGCATTCTGATTTTACGCAGACATGTGTACGTCATAGTGAGTTGCAAGCTTGGTTAAGCAAATATAACAATTACCGATTTATAATTCATTACATTCTTACATGAGTGTGCCGGGCAAGGGAAGCTCCCCCATGCAGTCCTACCACCCTCATCAATTGGCATCTAGTCATTTACAGCTAAATCTGTTCACTTTTACTATAACACAATCCTCTTTATAAATAACTAGGAATATTTCCAATATTTTCCCAGCCACTTTTATTTAATATCTAACTCATATAGTTTTTATTGACAACCCTACATATTTAAGGAGGAGTACAGCACTTACCACCAATTAATGTACCCTCTAAGGTATGTAAATTGATAATTAATTAATATTGGACATTTTGTCTAATTAAAACTTCACCATGAGGGGCTGCAGGGAGAATCTGCTGGTTCAGTACATTTATACACAATAGCAAGATTCATTTTTACAATATAATTATTATAGCACTCAGCATAGAGGGAACAAGGGAACATTGTCACCATAATTTCATTGTCTAAGGTCAAGAACTATGTCTCTTGATAAACCATTTATTCATCATCATTTATTGCTGCTGTTTACTATTTATTTGTAAGGTATCACAAATCATACAAAAACAATCGCACATAAAAAGAGAACAAGCACTGACGCAGGAGGTATAGACGCGATACAAAGGGTAGAGAGGGCCCTGCCCATGAGAGCTTACAGTCTAGAGGGAGAGGCCAACACTGAGACAATAGGAGCTAATGGGACTGGAGCTACTAGAATTTAATAAACATCTGACTTAAATACCTATTTGGTGAATTTAATAATCAGTCATTAAAATCCGAATTAGCAACTTATAATCAAACCGTTCGTAGGCTTAAAATGATTCCACCATGTGATAAAACTACTTTCAGATCAAGCAAGATTTTAATTGGACCAAGTAGTAAATCCAACCAGCCAGTAATCATACTGGCCTTGCCATACCTTTATTTGTCCCATCTAGCAAACTACAGGTCATTTCTAATTTGTCCTGTGGCATGGATGTCCTTATTGGTAACAGATCATTTTATTTAGTATCAAACTAATAGATTGAAGTATGTGTGACCAGCTTTAGTACAGGCTATTTCCTTGCTGTACTACAGTCTCTCTCTTTTTTTTCCTAAATATGAACTCAGTTCACAGTTGCATTTTATAGTTTACATTCGTATCACATTTGTAATTTAATTTTTCACATGAAAAAGAACGCTTATGTTTTCTAAACTTCCATTTGCTGTTGTGTGAACAGCATGGTGTTTTGATAAAATATTAATGAATAGCTAATTCTAAACACATTTCACTTGCAGTTAGTTGTGTTATTAGTTGTGGGTTTCTTTCAGCTCACAGTGAATTAGTGTCCATAGCATGGAAATCTCCATATCGCCCCTTGTTAAATGACATTGGCTAAATACCAGTGAAATTAGATATGCCCTTCTGTTCATGAGTGACTGCTCCATGAATGCCAACTAATTATCCTGGCTATAGAATCTGCAGGCATCTTTGTGCTTTGCTTGCCAAACAGTTTGATGAGAGCAAATATGCACAAGGTTAAGCCCAGTGAAGGGTTTGTCCTCTGTATTCCGCTGATCGCTTTTCTTGCTCATTATCTAATACTTTACCTGGATAATGCCAAACATAAAAAAGCTTTGAAATCTCTTTGAATGTAGTGGGGAATGTTTTACTTACAGAAAAATAAATGTGATTTCTTCCGTTTCAGTCCCAGACATGTGAGGATTGCCATGGATAAGCACTGACAACTCTCTTTTTGTTTTGTTACCATGCAATAAACATAATTTATTCAGGAGAATAAAAATATAAACTATGATAAAGACTATAACACTTCTAAAGAGATCATTTCTTCCTAACAAAGATCTTCCCTGCTCTGGTTACATTTAAGTTATGCAATTGTCTCATGCCAAGTGGACACTAGTCTTGTCAGAGAAATTAGCCTGATCCCAGAATGTGTTAGATTGCTGCCACTTGTTCACTCATTTGATAAACACCTCCCAAGTCTAATTGTCAGAGGAGATAAATTATATTATTATTATTATTATTATTATTATTATTATTATGTTAAAGCTGCAAGAAGGAATGTAAAATGTAAGAAATAATGTTTAAAGCATACTGTAGTAATAGTAAAGCACTTACCCCCAAAATTAATTATCATCAGCCCAGGTCAAGTGCTGTCTTTAAGTTCTAGTAATACCCAAATAAAATAAAATGGAAAATCCCTATGCCAAGAATGTGGTTTGTACAAAAAATATCTAAAACCAATGTTTTGCTTAAAGCATTTAATCAAAATCAATGTTTTGCATTATGGAAACGGCTTATATGTGAAACATGTATAGCATTGTAGGATATTTTGGTGCTAACGTAAAATATATTAACAGAAATATTTCTGTACAATGTTTCTTTGAAACAATGTATTCATTTATACATCATACTTCGTTGTGTACATGGAAGCAAAACTAAAAAAGTGATGTTGGATGCAGGCCAGATTAAGGGCCACATGGGCCTAGGGCTGAAAATTATAAAGGGCCTATTGTGAGAAGTGCTGTCCTACCAGAGGTGTGGCCAGTTGTGTGGGTGTGGCCAGATGTGTGTGGGCATGGCCAGCACAATGGATATATATATATATATATATATATTCACTGTCCATTTAGGTATACCTGAACACCTGCTACTTAATACAAATATATAATTAGCCATTCATGTGGCAGTAACTCAATGCATAAAAACCTGCAGACATAGTCAAAAATTGTAATTGTTATTCAGACCAAACACTAGAATAGAGAAGAAATGTGATCTAAGTGACTTCTACTGTGGAATTATTGTTGGTGCCATAAGGGTTGTTTCAGTACCTCAGCAACTGCTGATCTCTTGGGATTTTTACACAAAACAGTCTCTAGAGTTTACAGAGAATGATGCTCAAAACCAAAACCAAAAACATCCAGTGAGCGACAGTTCTGTGGGTCGAAACTTCTTGTTAATGAGAGACGTCAGAAGAAAATGACCAGCCTGGTTCCAGCTGACAGAAAGGCTAACGTAACTCAATTAACCATGGGTGGTATGCAGAAGAGCATCTCTGAGTGTACAGCACATCCAGCCTTGAAGTGGATGTGCTACAACAGCAGAACACCACACAGCACCCTTATGACCGCCACACAATACACGGCACCCTTGTGACCACCACACAATACAGAGGTCAGCCACGAGATTGCCACCCAATTCAGAGAGCACACATGCATATTATATTTTCACATATCTCTTGTTCGGCCTATTGTCACTTATCCCCTGTTATCACATATCCCTTCTTGGGCCTGTTATCACATATTCCATGTTGTCACATATCCCCTGTTAAAAATAAATTGTTCCTACCTGTTGTGTTGAGTGCCGCTGACCTCTGTCTAGGACTAGGTGGAAGTTGGTACAGCACGAGTCACACAGCATGAGTCACACAGCACGAGTTACACACAGCCCCTGGAGGCGCAGCCCCCACCCCACTCAGCAACATGCTGCCTCACGATTGGCTGCCTTTTGCTCTTCAACAACAGGACCGACCTGTGGCAAGGGAAGCCTCACCACCCTGAACACCCGTCCCTGCACCAGGTGCCCTCACAAGAGAAAATTTTTTTTTTTCACTCCTGGCTGGCCTGGGCCTATTTCTGTGGAGAGGCCTGGGGCTGCAGCCCATCAGGCCCATTGTTAATCCAGCCTTGGTTAGATGTATGATCTTTGTTTCATACATAGATATTGATTTCAAAATCTTCCTGCAATAGTTTGCCAGGTACTTTGTGCCACTACTTGATCGTGCACCTTGTTCCTTCCATTTTCTAAATATCTGCCTATGACACCATCCCTGCCTCAGACAGTCCTGCCCTCACTTACTCATACACTAGTGGCAGAGAAGGGCTAGCAAACTTCAGCCTGGGTGCAAGACTCTACACAGCAGCCTATTAGGTACATTTTAAAGGGAAAAAAAATGCAGGTGGTCCAGTGACTCAGCCCAAGGTAGCCATCTATTAGACTGGCAGATTACCCCATGCCCCCCAGCCCAGCCTGCCCCTGACTAGTGGTCACAGAGGCGCACAAGTTCAACACATGAACCTACTGAAAAACTCTGGGCTAATGTTATCATTCTTGTATTCTATTTGACGACAGGTTGTTCTACCTCAACCTACTTCAAAACTGGGAAAGAACAGACGCCATGTATATGCAATATATGCATGTTTATTAGCTGCTTTCAACTTTATCATTGTGAGACACTATGGGTCTGAGTCATTAAGGAGAGCAAAGCATAGAAAAGGAGTAACTTTGCACCTGGGAAAAACCATGTTGCTTTGGAGGGGGAAGTAAATTTAAAATGTAGGTTCAGATTTGTAGTTGGGGTATGGCATCTTCTAGATCGACTTTAAATTTCAGTATATAAATAAAGCTATCAAGTATTTGTGTGCTAGATGAAAAAACAGACAGTATTTAACTTATGTGCAAAATAATAAACTAATTTGCACCCCTTGCATTGTAACATTTTTTGTCCAGGAGAACATTTACTTCTTTTTTGCTTTGCTCTCCTTAATGACTCAGGCCCTGTAAGTTTTATGATTTGAATTTATACTAAGCTATAGATTATAGAAATATTTTATAATAAATGTTACTATGATTAAGTTTGATTAATATTTAATACTTAACTATTATTTTTTAACATTTAATTTATCAATCTTTATTATTGGTGTTATTGGATAGATTATATAGCGCTGCTTCTGCACTTGTCTTTTTCATAAGAGGCCACTAATCCAGAAATATTTCCAAACAACTTACTAACAAACCAATGTTATTATAGGACTTTGCCAAAAATAATGTTTTACAAAGTTCACTCAATTTAATACTTGCATATGTAATAGGAAAATCATTCACATGTGACATTTCTTTTTCAAACATTTAAAAATATTCATTTCCTGAAAATCTTCCTGATCCTACCTTTATACCTTCTAATTCAGCTACAAAACAGTTTTATAGAACTGTACAGAAAGATGAACAGATTATATACTCAATTATAGGCAACTCTACTCTGCAGGGCATCACATCTACTATTATTATTATAATCAAAATTGATCCTGACTTTTAATTTGTTGCCACCTTTAGTCTCCTTGCAGCACCATATCACTATCAATACGCTAATATTTGATAAAATAACATTCTTAACTATACTAACCATAAAAACCTATGTATATTTATGTTGTGTACATGTTATAGCAATTCATTGACAGAAGCAAAAACATTGAAAGTCATGAAACATTATTAGACTCTCCAATTACCACCGTACACATGTGAGACATTTTTTTTTTTTTTAGCTATGCAGAATAGTTCCCTTTCAAATATTTATAAGACCACCCATATAGTAGAGAAAAAAAAATCATTTCAGTATGTAACATAGGCTGGAAGACACATTGAGGACTGAAACCAGCAAAACTATCTAGATCAAAAGAGGGAGACAAGTGACAGATGACACAAGTTACAAGACATATTCTCCGGCTCACATCATGTCTACCATTGGGTAAAACTGCAAATTTTTTAGGAATAATTATAATGATTAAAATAATAAGATTCTACGCTTGCGAGCAGGGCCTTCTTACTTCTTTGTTTGTATTACCCATTATTGTTTTATTACTGTGTTTGTCTCCAATTGTAAATCGCTTTGTAATTTGCTATGTAATTTGCTGGTGCTATATAAATAAATGTTGATGATGATGACAATAATAACAATTTTACACAGTGATGTTCAACCTTGAACCTTATATCTGGAATGCTAAATGTCAGAGTAATATCCCAAAATCAAGAGGGTGTTCCCAACCTAATGAATTGCAAATCTGTTAATGAGGATACCCCAAAAACAAATTCTGGGCCCCCACTGGCATTGTCAACACGAGGTTGTGCACCTCTGATATAAAACATGTATAGTTTTTACTAAATTTATTAAAGATATTTTTTTTGTAGTTCCATGATATTTCTCTTTAAACTAGTGTATCAAATACTTAATTTGGATAGAAGACGCTTTTACATTTCCATTCCTGAGTTTGTATTATTTAGCATTGAAGCGTAAAAGCGCTACGATGTTCTCATTTGTATGCTACATATTTTAGCTTTTTAGACTCAAAATTTTACTCTCATGTGCTTGCATTTATATTATCTGTGGGAAATCCACATTTCAAGTGAATTTTGCCATGTTCCAACAAAAACAGCTATATTAATTTCACCAAGTAATTACATTACAGTGAGAAGTTTAGTGGTAGTGAGAAATGTGTTTTTCTTTTTCTTTCAAAAACCAGAACATTGTGGCTCTCATGTTTAACCTCTTACTGCTGACTAAACATAAAACTATGTCACTTCAGATTGCTGTTTGCTCTGTGTACTGCTAACTCTAGCTGCGCAGTGCTTTACAGTACGCTCCATCATCGCTACAAAGGTGGTCGTTTCTTGCAGATGATACACAAGTTTTAATTAAGAACTGCAAAGGAATTTGAAAACAGAAGCTTTCTACATTCAAAAACAAGAAAGACAGAGTCAATATGTAAAAAAATAAGATACAATCTGAACCTGAAAAGCAGGTACAAAATATCCTGGAATCCCTTAATAAAGCCAAGAAATATAGAGGGCATGGGTTTGTGCACACAGGGCCTGAATTTGAGTTATGTGCAAAGCAAAGAAAAGGAGTAAATTTGCACCTGGCCAAACCATGTTACAATGCAAGCGGTACAAATGAATTTTTTTGCACACAAGGAAAATACTGGCTGTTTTTTCATGTAGCACACACATACTTGATAGCTTGATTTGTATACTGAAATTAAACTTGATCTATGAGATGCTATATCCCAACTATAAATCTGTCCTTACATTTTAAATATACCTCCTCCTCTAATGCAACATGATATTGCCAAGATGCAAATTTGCTCCTTTTCCTTTCTTTGCTCCTATTTCAAAATCAGGCCCCCAGTGTTCAGCCCTCATTGCACTGCATTCTGTTGAAAGGAATAGGATACAGCTGAAACAGAACTTTAAAAAAGAATAATTGATTCCTATGAGGATCACAAGAGCTGTTTACATGGCCCCTCGGGGCAATGCAGGGTCATTGTTTGTTAGAGCATAGTCGCAGCTTATAGTATTATTTTTTTCTTCTGTGCTCCATCATGCATTCCCATTCCGGCATTGCTCTAAGTAGGGGTGGCAAATTATTTATGTAGGGTTTACTTTACTTTAATTATTTGCTGCCATAGCCATCCAATCAGTTGCTGTCCCCATAGGAGGTCAGCTGCAGTGAATGTCAAAATGTTCCTGCCAAAGAGGGGAGGATATACACAGAAGTGAGTATCTTCTGGGAATTGGACCCCTGTCATTCTTTGCTTAGCTAGATGGAGAGGTAATTCACAATTACATTTTTAGTATGGATGGACATCACTTTTAATAATTCTTATAAGGTAATTAGGGTATTAAGAGTAATGAGTGTAATAAGACAAAACAACATTGAGTACTGAGATTAAATGACACCTACCAAAGTAGGTTTGCTGTTCATGTTAAAAGGGGCATGTGCGGTATAGAAAATGGACACTGTATGACTACATTGATTTATTTTAAGTCCTACATACATATTTCATGCGTCTCCTTTTAAAAAGCCAGTGTGACAACCACTACTTAATATATAAATAATTTATTAAAGCAACTAGCAGCTGAAATGTACTCATATATGACTTTTGTAATAGATCTTTCTATTTGATTATGCCAATAAATAAACTAATTATTTACTAAGCAATGATAAAAATTAAGGCTTTAAAGCAAGACAAAATGACAAAAACAAGTAAGTTTTCATCCTGGGATGTCATATGACTGTAGCACACAAAGAGCAAAATAAAAAGCATTATGGGGAAAAGAACATAAAATTTGCAAGGCTCATGTAATGTGTTTTTTGTCTAATGGGAAAAATTCCAATTGTTTTATTACACTTTTCTGCTGTCAGACACTACCTAGTCATTTTATTTCTTTCTGGTGTGTATGTAGACTGCTGCCATGCACAGTTGTTCATTATATTGCTTTTCATTAACCTGTATCTTTGGTTGGGTTATTTCATAAATTATGGAGCACAATTAAAGCATCCATAACTATAACAGTTGTTTGATATTCTGCTTTCATGTGCACAGAAACATAGCAGATCTTAACAACTGTAATATTCTGAAGGTTTTATTTATAGACAGAGAAGTGTGTCCTAATTATATAGAATATTTACAGAAAAAAACCCTAAAAATAGAATTCTTTGTTTTTGGTAGAATATTAGAAGTTAAACCTGATCCCAAAATTCATTATTCAGACAGGCAGAGATTTGTCCACTGATAGCACTTTGCCAGTGGGGGCAAGCAGGAACGAGCAGTAGCCAGCAGAGCGGCGCTATGCACACAAGATGTCAGTGGACTTTGTTAGCACCAGACTTTATAGAGAAAGTAGTATAACTTCTATACATATGGTTTTACAATTGTGATAAGGGTATTTTATATTTGCAGTGTAAATACATCAGCAAACATGTTGGCATAATAGCATACAAGTATCATTATTTTTTAATTAAAATATATTTTGTTCCTCATAAAATCCTGACTATGTTTCTGTTTTGATATTGTGTGTTAAACCTCTGGTCTTTCAATGTAGATCTTTTACATCTACAATATAAAGGAGAAAATTAATTGAATCAAATTGCCTTGCTATTTTGCACTCACTTGAAGATTATGACCTTGGATTTTAAAACACTGAATGATCTGTACTTAAAATATAGTTTTATGCATGTGACAATCTTCATCTCTCTTTTCTTTCAAGCAGTTATAGTTAAAATAGGGCAGCCTGTAAATTGGCTGGATTCAGTCATCTACTAAAATTATGATGATCCCCTTGTGGCTGATCCTCTATCTGACTCTGGATTCTTACAGATCCTCCCTCCTTGGGTGACATATGGGTTAAAATACTGGAAGGAATTTTGCACTGCAATATCTCTGGGCATCTGGCATGACCAATTAGGTGACCCTATTGGCAGGGCCTGATTAAGAGGGCCACACTAGGCTAATATGCTCATAGCGCCCCTTGCCTTCCAAGCTAGACTAAAACACAGTAGGCAAAAATAATGTATGTCACATTATGTGTTGTCTGTTATTTATAAGGTTCCACAAGGTTTCCGCAGCGTATATCTTCCTTCTCTCCCCTTGCAAAATGGTGCAGTAACAGAGTAGACAGGCTGTGAGACACTGATCTCAGATGCAAATGCATGGGAGCTCCAAACTCGTCCGGAACTTACATTGAGGCAGAAGCGATTAACAAAGTCTTGGTGGAGGGTGATATGAAGTGTCTTCCTCTTAGGCTCAGACTGCTGGATCGGCAGTGGAGAGCTGGTTAGAGGCTTACAGGTCTCTAAAATTAGAGCATAACTAGCAGCAAAATACAGGAAATATACAGGTAAAAGTGAAAAATTATATCAATTTTTTTTTTTAATAACACCTCGCTAGCATGATTCTGTGTATTGGAAGTTGTGGGTCAACCATAAAATGTATTCAGTAAGGCAATAGGTACGCACAACATGGATCTGTATTGTTACATATGTGAAAAACTGTTGTCTGGAATAGGAGTATACTATAAACAATAACTGTAGTATAAATTTTGTGTATATAAAAAAAACCAACAACTACTCACTCCACCCCAGTGTCCTGCCTTCATCTCAGATCTCTCAAGACAGAATTACTGTGGCAAAAACTGGCACTAACTTTGGAAATAAAATACACAACATAGCAATTAGTTATAACATTTTTCTATAAATGTTGTACTGTATTTGGTATTACAAACAAATATGGTTTACAAAACTCAGTAAACTTCCTGCTCATGGTTTTTCATATTCCATTTAAAAAAAACAAGTGAGACCCATCCTACAAGGCAAATAATTAATTTTAAAAAACTTTGTCCTTCCTAGGTCTGTTGTAGATGGAAGTTACACTAGCCAATTAATTTCTCAAAAAATATTTATTTTTGACTATATTCATAAATCACCTACTTGCATCCACTACTAACTTATTTCTACAATTGTGCTGTACAATTGTAACACCCTGGAGGAATGGATTACAATGCAAGGACTTTTTCTTCTATGCTGTTTTTCCTCCTTCCTCGCAATTTAGATTCGGTTGCTATGAAAATGAATATGGGTGACAGAGGGGCAATGGTATTGGAAGGACTTTCTCGCTCGCAACCCAATAACCGACAGCAAGAACCTTTAACTTTTTATTTCTGGGTCAAAGAGTTTGAGGTGGAAAAGACAACTAAAGCTAGGTACACACTACAGTGTTTTTGTCCAATAATCGGCCCAACTTTCCGACATATGACCGCTCGTTCAAAAGTCGGATCAGTGTGTATAGTGACACGATGGTCAAAAGTCTGCCCAAATGGATGATTTTTGCCTCATTTGGTTGGTCGTACCGTTAAATATTTTCGTTCCAATCTTGTTTCCGTTGTGTAGTGTGTATAAACTTCCGACCGATCCATGACGAAATGGCAATCATTCCTCACGACAACATGGCTGTAAAAAGTCGCTAAAGGGACGCACACTCTTCCCTTTATCCACTCTTCCCTTTATCATCTAAAACAACGTGTATGCAGTCCATGGACCGAGCGATCGGACCATCGATCGCATGTAAAATTGATCAGCATAAAAAAATTCTGTAGTGTGTACCCAGCTTTAGAAATAATAAATTCGATACACATGGGATAGACAATGCATTTAGCATAGTTGAAAAAGAGGGATAGGCTGCGCTTCCTCCAAATGTATGAAGCAGCCAAATGCAAACCTGAGAGTGTATGGGGGACCCCTAAACTCCCAACAATGTTAGATACGTATAAAAATAGTCAGGTTCTGGGCGCTTGTAATGCAAAGATATATCAATTTAATATGGATAGGTCCACAATACGCTCCGGCCGGAACGAGACAGCTTAGATGTGTTAAACAATAAACATGCATCAATTGACACTGCCGAAAACAATGATAATGGTAAAAAACACAACAAACTCTGTGTGATTGCAAATATGGTTAGTGTGCACTTGCAAGCTACTAAAATATGCAATGACAATTGATATGAACCGCAAAAAGAAAATGTAAGGAAATATAATGTCCAGAGTTGTAAATCAAAATGTTGCTGATGATGAAAAGTGCAAGCAAAAATGAAATTGGTAGCCGTTACTCACATGAAGCAGGGATGTCTGGCTGTCTATAATGCAGACAGGCACTTAGTAGCGGTCCCAGAGTCTGTGCTGATGAGGTTAGATATAACGTTGATTTCAATGTTAAAAAGCACCCAGCTGAATGCCAATTATTGAAACAAGAACGAAGAAGAAAGTTCTTCTAGTTCCTAAAAGGAAATCCTCTCCTTCTTGTTGAAAGAAAAAATGATCCCGCTCAAATAGCGTGTGCACGCTCTGGGATATCTCCGTGTTGAGATTAAATGTATAGATATCAAAATGCCTCCAATAATGGACAGGTACCCAGCAGAATATAGGTGGTGATTATCCAAATATAGTCCTCCTAATCCCCAAACGTAGTCTCTCTCTTTCTCATAAAGTTGAGGCTAAACAGGGGAAGCGGTAGTGCCGCTGCGGATGAGCGCATACACGCTACAGGCTGGTCTCCGATGTGGATGTCTGTATATGGTAATGTAAGATGCTAGCATGCTAGTAAGTTGAATAAAACTGAGTTGAGGGACAGTCTCCAACGCGTTTTGCCTGGTGGCAATGGCCAGTGGGCTTCCTCAGGGATAGTAATGGACATTACTATCCCTGAGGATGACCAGCCTGTAGCGTGTATGCGCTCATCCGCAGCGGCACTACCGCTTCCCCTGTCCAGCCGGTCACACTGACCCACTCCTCTTTAGAAATAACACATCCCTGTATGTAGCAGTTAGTCTCTATATTTATATTCTACAGAAGTGCCGATTAAGATCCTAATGTATTAGAAGTCATAATTTGTAGCAGAATATCATAAAGTCCTCCACTTTTAGGAATAAAACATCAGTAAAAAATTAAGTAAGAGTTTTACTTGCCAGGCTTGTCAGCCCCCATGTAGTGCTGTTTCCTGTGTCTGTCTGGAAGGCACTTTCAGTGGATTAACCTTTGTATTAGGGCTTATCCTTTCTTTAATGCATCAATCTCACAATTACATTTGGTTAGGCACTTTCAGAATGTGAAAACATGGATATACAATATATCCAAAACATATTTCAGCATACAATCTTGAGAATAATATTAGCAGGCTGTACCCACATAAAGTATTAATGCTTGACGCATTTCATTACCAAATGGTAATTTCATCAGAAAATATATACATGCAACATCAGTGATCCTGTTAGTAGTTATAAAGCTTCTAGCCTATTTGCACAGACAATGGAGTGGTTTAATCTCAGTTAATTTCATCTAATTATAATGGAGCTCTCAGTTATGTCTGTGAGAATTTGCCCCTTTTGATCCACATTTCTGAAAATAATGTGGTTTTCATTCCTAAACACTGTCTTTTTGAACAAGATAGCAACAGTTGCTATTTGAAGATTGAGATTTCAAAAACAATGCTGCTACCTTGAATATATGCTTTGCTGTAAGAAATAGGAAGCACAATTTGCAGCAGTTTATGTTATGATAAGGCTGCCATTGTTCTAAAACAGGTATTTGACATGCATATTGGAGCTGTATTGCCTATATATTTGAATTGTTTAGCTCCTGCTACATAAGTCTTTAGCAGTATTAGCATGATGAGCATGTATTAGCCAATATTTAGCTTTCTTCTTATCCCACTTCTAGCCAACAGAAGCTAATGTTGGATAAAGGTGCATCATTTGCTAGTATACAGCTTCTGGAGGTAGAGGCAAATTTATTTAAAGAATTATTTTTTTCCCCTTTCCATCTCTGAAAGGAACATATTTCTTAGAACCACTGGTATAATTGATGAACATCACAGATGTGTACACAAAAATAGTTTAATATGTTATCCAGAATAGAGCAGCTACGAAGCAGCTACAAATTTGTTTTACATTGATTTCTGTTTGAATAAATTCAGACCTCTAGTGAAGGATGCAATTCTCATTATCTGTTCTTATTGTCTATACAGCTGCATAGTACTACAACTCTCTCTTGTGCAATAGGTATGGACATCAATACAACTCCTCTTTTGTTGTTCTGTATGCACAAGTAGACTTCATAGCATGGATGGCTAATATCATTGAATAGTCCCGGAAGTCAACATTATGGACCAACACTGGGATCTATCCACTTTAACTCCCACATGAACCATTGGGTAAAGTTTTATTTGTGTAAATAATGATCTATAGTAAGACTGCAATTATTATATTTAGCATATTATATTAATATAATAATGGTAAGTATTTTTAATTTAAAGAATCACATGTTTACATAATGCTTATGCATATTTTGCTGTGCTGACCTATAAAAATATAGTTTAACGATTAAACTGAAAATAAAATAAATAAAAAATATAAATATTTTGTAAGAAAGTAGCTGTAAAAGTGCCAGAAATAAGATATTATTTCATCATAATTATGTAATACAGAAGGTCATGTCTATGTTTTATGTAAGGCTTTACTTACTTTCTCTGAGTTTGTCAAAGCTAGGGTATATAAGAGCCAGGGGAGGGCTAGCAAATTTTAGCCCTGGGGAAGGGGGGCAACCTACTCAGCAACCTATTAGGAACATTATAAAGGGGGAAAAAATGCAGGTGGCCCAGTGACCCAGCCCAAGGTAGCCCACTATGGGACCGGCCCAGGGGACAGATGCCCCACTAGCACCCAGTCCAGCCAGCCCCCGATAAGAGCTGTGGCTGAAACCCACCCATGAATGGGACTAAATAATTGCTAACACTGTTGCTTGCATTTGATATTCAAGGTTTTTTTTTTTTAGCAGGTCCTATTATGCAGGTAACACACCTGCTATCAGGGATTAGTTTGGTTTTATATTGTTACTGTTGTATTATGAACAGAAACAATCTGTATCAATTATCTGCCATTAGTATTTTAATGAAGTACACTACACTGCCCTGTGAGCACGATAGTGTGGGTGTTGCTGTCTTATTAACTGAAACCTCTTTGTCCATTGATGGATGTACGGACATAGAGTGGCTATTGATGGATGTACAAACATAAGCTAAGTCTTGCAAATAGGGGTAAATGCATTCTTTATATATCATTTTTTTTTATTTTTTTTTACAAAACTTACATAGTAATGCAACCTTGTGTCATGTTTGCATGTAGATTAAAAGATTTGAACCCATTAATGTGAAGAAAATGTCAAATAAATGAGGGATAGAAATTCCATAGTGCATGTCTACACTATAATCTTTAAAGAAAGGTCATAGATTACATAGTTTTAAATTTTCATATTTTATATACAGTTTTAAGTTGGTAAATGGTCATACATTAATAAATCACATGTTAATAAATCCACAAAACGTTTTTTTAATTTTATTCATAAATGTAGCTGGTTTATAGTTAAATTCAGAAACACTGCAAATAAACATTTATGATTTTGCTGGCACTCCCTCCCAAATAGACCTGGATTTGTGGAAAGGCCACATAAACCTGTGTCTAGATCAGTAGTATTGCAGGAACATTAGGCTCCCTTTGTTTGACTGATATATTATATGTTTTATTCATGTATTCCTGACACAGTGATCATTTGAAATTACAGGTGCAATACGTATATTTCTTACATTATTTATTTTTACAGATGACATGAGGAAGGATCGAACAATGGATCTCTTGTGGCCTCCCAATGTGGGAGGCCACAACCCTGTTGTAGTAGTAGAAAATGCATAGGGTGACATTGTGTATTGTCATCAACTTTCCAAGCTTTCCAGCAGTTACTCAGAAATGGTCCTTTGCTCAGCTGCTGCATCACTTCCGGTTCCGTATCGTGTCACATGACAAGGAGATTTCCAAATATGTTTTCAATTGTTTTGTGCTTATAAGATTTTATAATAATTAAATTAAATTATAAGTTTGAACATACAACCCTTTGAGAGTTGCCTTTTTGGAATTTTATACTGTCCACAGGATTATATACTGGGAATGCATTAATACAAAAATCCTTAACCAAAGATTTAACCTACATCCAGATAAGCATCATCATTTTTATATAAATAAAAATCCATCCATCCATCCATTCATCCATCTATCTCTATTTAGCCAAACAGCAAGACAGAGCAACTCTGAAATACAGGGTAAATGCTTGATCAGACCAAACTTACCCTGGCCACTTAGTCGTACTCCTATTGAATTGCAATACAGTTAGATGCAAATGGAGCAATTGTAGTGTGCTTTTAAATAAAATATGCTCTATCTGTAATAATAGATTTAAATATGTAGAAGCACTTAATGCCAAAAACATGTAAAACATTGCTTGTCAAGCATGGTCAGGTGCTAAAAGCCTTTTGTATAACATAGAACACTGTAGGCAACATGTATCAAAACCAGCGACTACTAAAAATGCATAGACAAAATTCAGAAATTAACAATTTAAAATCAATATTAAAATATAAATGAAGGCACATTAGAAGTAATTGTTGTTGACAAATTAGGTTAAAAATAAGTAAAGCAGAAAAGTTACATTTTCAATAAGCACAATTATTGAATTCAGTATTTTGAACATTAATTTGTGTTTTTCTGTTTATTCTATGTTTACTTGTACTGAATTTTATGATAAACAAATACAAATGCTAATGATTTACATGTTAGAAACATAACTGAAATAATATATTGCAATGGTTTTTATCTGGGTCAGCGGGCAGCTGTTAGTTATCTGGTGTACAATGTCAGTGAGCAATGAATGACACATGTTTTGTAAACTAATTGTTAAAATAGACATAGAGTTCATGGCTTGTATTATGTATTTTAAAACTCGTAAGAATTTAGACTTTAAATCAACTGAAATCAAAAGATTACATAACAATCACAGGGCAATCAAATCCTATTGTTCTGTTTTATTTATAATTAAGAAATAAGTTAAACATTCAGGAAGGTCACCAGATGGTATAAGGTCACCAGAATTCTGCCTGTTCTGGTCTCCACTCCTCGCATTAAGAATGTTAGATCTCCTCTTATGAGATCAAGAACAAGAAATAATGACCCTTGTCCCTGAAGTACTTAAGTCAAGCAGAATCCTTTTGGATGCTGTTTAATATTGGTTAATATGATAACTGTTACATGCTTATTTGTGAATATGATGCCTCATTCTTAATTAAATGATAAAATGTCAAGTCTAAAGGAGGAAGAAATCAGTTATAACTCAAGCATCACATATATCCACAGTTGGATAATTTATTTAAGAGAGGATACAAGAAGTGTGTATATGTATATAAATGTATATAGGATTTTGCTTGGAGTTATGTTACTTTTCTGCAACACATACCCTACCAATGAAGCCCTGAAAACTGGGCTGTGGGCTCACATGTCATGCCACCAAATTAGGCTTATCCTGCTGAAAGCCAGTTCTACCTCAATGCTCCCTCTCCTTAGATATTGTGGGGCTTTTAATTTTACTTACACTCTATCCTGGTGCGCTATTATAGCCTTCCAGAATACCAATTGTCCTTAGGAAAAGAACTTGCTACAATTTAATGCCACACTTCAACTTGTCAAACATTATTTTATTTCAACATCACAAAAATATTAAATAAATAAATTATATTTCAAAGTTCATATTTCTACTTTAAGGGGCCTACTATGACTATTTACTTATTAGGTAACATTCTCTTTATGTTATGAACATGTTCAGTAGATGAAAATCGAAATTGAGCAGGATTCAATGTTTTGAATGCTTGTCAATGTATACTAATCTGCATGATGTTTATTATTATTATTATTATTATTAATTTTTATTTATAAGGCGCCACTAGGTGTCCGTAGCGCCGTACAGGGACAAACGAAATTACAATACGAGGAGAGACAGCACAGTACAGTAAACAATAAGCACAGTAACTCCGTGAGCTCAAAGCACAGCAAGGACGGGGGAGGGGAGAGGGCAAGGTCTGCATACAACGGAGCCCAAGAGGGAGGGCACAGATGATAGAGTGACCCCCAGGGGGGGAGAGGAGGGAGCGGGAGGGGAAGGGGGGAAGAGGGTCCTCGAGGAGGAGGGCAAGGTTGCTGGAGAGCAGAGTTAACAGTGGTGAAGACAGGAGGAGAGGTGACCCTGCTCAAAGGAGCGTACAATCTAAGGGGTGTGGTAGACAGACAGAGAGACACGGGGGAGAGAGGGAGGAATGGAGAATAGGGAAAGGGGAATGAAGGGGAAGAGGCAGAAGATAAGGTAGGCAATTAAGTGGGAGACTGGAAGGCTTTAAGAAAAAGGTGGGTTTTTAAAGCCCGTTTGAAACTGGACAGATTAGGGGAAGTTCTGATGGAGGGAGGGAGCTTGTTCCAGTGGAGGGGGGCAGCGCGGGCGAAGTCTTGGATACGCACATGGGAGGAGGTGATCAGGGGGGAAGAGAGGCGACGGTCATTGGCAGATCGGAGAGGGCGGGATGGAGCATGAATAGAGAGGAGGGTGGAGATGTAGGGGGCAGTGGAGTTGGCGAGGGCCTTGTAAGTAAGAGTGAGGAGCTTGAAGAGGATTCTGGAGGGGAAGGGGAGCCAGTGAAGGGATTGGTAGAGGGGGGAGACAGACGAGGAGCGGCGAGAGAGGAAGATGAGCCTAGCGGCTGCGTTAAGAACAGATCGAAGGGGAGCAATATGAGATTGGGGAGGCCAGTGAGGAGGAGGTTACAGTAGTCCAAGCGGGAGATGATCAGAGAGTGAATAAGACATTTGGTGTCATCTTGGGAGAGGAAAGGCCGGATGCGAGCGATGTTACGCAGCTGGAAGCGGCAGGATTTAGCAAGAGAGAGAATGTGGGGGCCAAAGGAGAGAAAGGAGTCAAGGATGACACCTAGGCAGCGAAGTTGGGGGACAGGGGAGATAGAGGTGATGTCGACAGTGATAGAGAGGTCAGAAGGGGGCGAGGTGTGAGGGGGAGGAAAGACTATGAGTTCAGTTTTGGCGAGGTTAAGTTTGAGGAATCTAGAGGACATCCAGGAGGAGATGGCAGAGAGGCAGACGGACACCCTAAAGAGGAGGGAGGGAGAGAGATCAGGAGAGGAGAGGTATAGTTGAGTGTCGTCGGTGTAGAGGTGGTAGTTGAGGCCATAGGATCTGATAAGAGTTTAGTAAGTCAATGGCTTCCATCTTATCAAAAAAAGGGGTCTAAGACCCCAGCGTGGTAACCATCAATATCAATACGTATGTATAATGAAGTACTGGCGCAATTTACCATCCCGGAACTACTCTCCCCATGTTATTTGTACTATATATATATATATATATATATATATATATATATATATATATATATATATACACAGGTTCTAGGCGCTTGGTTATGAAGTATAAATTGTTTTAATGGTAATTAAAACCAGATTGACAATATGTTCCGGCCGGAACAAAACAGCATATACTGATATTGTGGATGCACAAATAAACATGAATACATATGCAATATAAAAACAGATGATTCCTGTAGCTCACTGCAGAGCTGTAAAGTGCATAAAATAAACAATGAGTATAGCAACAGTGTAGATATTAAAGATGTCCAATGATGTTAATTCAAAATAGGTTGCATATACAAAGCGGGCATTATAGCCAGGTCCAAGGACATGTGATGGCCCCCGTGATGCCGGAGAATCTGAATGTCTAATTCAGTGCCGTAACTAGACATTTTAGTGCCCTGGGCGAGACAGGGCACCGGCGCCCCCCATCTTAGTGGGAGTGACCTTTGTTGAGTGGGTGTGGCCAACCTACTGTTGGGGTGTGGCTAGCACTTTTCCTTCTAGAGCCCCAACAATGGTGAAAAAACTTGTATCTAGAAGAAAACCTATACACACTACGCAATATATATATATATATATATATATATATATATATATATATACACACACAAAAACTAATAATTTGACTTACTGTCCTTCTCTCAGTGATGAGGTGCAAATGAAAATCCTGGTCTGTCCACTGTACCCTGAGACAGGTCAGGTGGCGTGTTTCTCCTTCTCTAGTTGTTGTACCTGGGCCTGGTCTGGGACACAGGTGTAAGCCGCTCTAGTTAGGAGTTCCAAAAAAATTGGCTTAAAACAAAAATAAAAGTAATATAGCGATTCCAGACAGTGTAGCCTTTTCCTGTACATACTACCCTCACAGTCCCAAACAAAATGTACAAACAACACTCTTGGCAGAGTGAAAGGTGATGGTGTATTGGGAGAGGTACAACTCATCTGATGGTGATAACAGCCATATATTTTCCTGCATATTAAAAATATATATAAAAAAAATGCTTGAGATATATATAGGGATATCCTTACAAAGAACTAATGATCAAATAAGGTTTGAGGTTACCATAGGGCAGACTAGATGGGCCAAGTGGTTCTTATCTGCTGTCAAATTCTGTGTTTCTATGGAGAGATGCTAGCAGTGCACGGTGTAGAATATTAAATTATTTGGTGTGCTGGGAATATAACAGAGGCATGTGGGGAAAAAGCACAGATTGTAGTATTAAAGTGACTTTGTTTTCCAGATTTTGCATATGTGACTGTGGACAATTTATTGCTTCATATTTACCTTCTCTTCTATACGTCTGTATTCTTCTTCGCTATTCTTCTTCTATATTCTGCTGTTTTAAGACAGTCCTCTTCTACCTTCCCAGTCCAGCCGCCGCTGTAGCTCCTGGCTCTTCTCGGCTCCTCTGAATCCACTAGCAGCGTCATGACGTCGTGATGGGGATAGAGGGCAGAGTCCAGAAGCCAGGAGGAGTCTGGTCACCCCCTCTACACAAATGCCAGCCATACTGTGACATGTGGCGGGGAGGGGTGAAGAGGAGGGGAGACAAAGGCTTTCACTTGCATGGGGGGTGGCAGAGGCTGTTACACACAAAGGGGAGGGGGGCAGAGGCTGTCACATGAACACACACAGAGAGAGGGAGCAGAGGTTGACACATACAAAGACACATAGACACAGATGGAGGGGGCAGAGGCTGGCACACACACAGAAAGGGGGCCAGAGGCTGACACATACACAGAGGGAGGGGGCAGAGGCTGGCACACTTACACACAGGGAGGGGGCCAGAGGCTGACACACACATACACTGATGGAGGGGGCAGAGGCTGACACACACACACACAGGGAGGAGGCCAGAGGCTGACACATACACACTCACACACAGGGAGGGGGCCAGAGGCTGACACACACACGCAAAGGGGGGACAGAGGCTCTCCCAAGCAGAGAAGGAAAGGGGAGGAGACAGAAGTTGTGACACACAGTGGGATGTGTTACAGAGACAGAAGATGTACAGAGGTGAAGCTCCGCCCACTTTCGGATAAGCTCCACCCCCTCCGAAGTCCGTGAAACTGGAGGTATGCCGCTGTCTGTCACACTCAGAGATGGGGCGAATTTGAGGAAGAGAGACTGTCCCAGGGGAGGTTAGAAGAGGAGGCTCACATATTTAGTTTCCATGGGTGGAACCTGAACAGCATGGGCTCGCTGGCACTCTGCAGCCTGCATTCACAGAGCCAGGACACAGAGGCAGGTAGCGGGCGGCTGCTCCGCCCCCTCGGGCTTGCGCCCTGGGCGACGGCACCGCCGGCACCACCCTAGTTACGGCTCTGGTCTAATTAATTCAAACGAGCACTCTGTGACAATCCCGCAACTTTATTGCCGGTTAAAACATACGTGCTGAGCGCTTCATGTTATGATGAATATCAACAATAGGAAATGCCAATGATATATGTTGTAAACAAGCAACTCACATGTGCAATACAGGCGTGATAGAAATCTGGAAAACACACAAGAACTCATTAACTCACGTGGTGCGGGAGCATCTAAAAGTCTCTAATTGAAACTGGCACTTGGTAGCGGTCCCGCGACCTATTGTAGTAATGCCGGTAATTGTGTGCGTACTGAGGGCTGACCTCCGTTGATGGACGAGTGCCTAGCGAACGGTGAGTGCCAATAAATGGATCCGCTCTAAGCCCTCCTGATTTCCAGGAAGTCCTCTCTCCTGCGTTACAGATTGCTGAACAGGGAAGGCATCAGTCCCACTGTAAGGGGGCGTGTACACGCTGTAAGCTGATCTCCATGGATCAGTGTCTGTGATAGGTTGTAGTTGTAAAGTAGTTGTAAAGTCCTAGCATGCTAGATGGTGCTGGCAGAACACTGATAGAGATTGTGGTGGGATAGATGAATAAAGGACAGTTCCAACGCGTTTCACCCGTAGCAATAGCCAGTGGGCTTCCTCAGGGATAATAATGTCCAACTGGTCTTTCTAACCAGTATATATGAGAAATCCGGAGGTTCCAATATGCCAATTAGCCAATTGGGCAATTGGTACAATTAAGCAATCAAATGATCAACAATGGACACTTCTGATTGTATGAATAGTCCAGCCACTGTGTAATAAATAACATGGAAACACATATACATACATATGAGCATATTCAATAAACTGATAATATAAAGGAAAAGAGAAATAAAAATAAACATGCATAATGGACATGCATAAGCGAATGATTGGAGAAAATTCACCAATAATAAAAAACTATACAGAAAGCAAATATCAAGGCAGGGATATGATGGAGTTAGCACATTGGTCCTAATCTAATGATACTAATGGAGAAAATAGCATATATATATATATATATATATATATATATATATATATATTGTGATAAAGTATGGCATTCACTGGAATCTCACACAGGTTTGTTGAACCATTTCACTGTTTATTAGCAGTTGTCAGGATGGCTAAACAGTTTCAGTGATTGTACAGCAAAAGTATCACAAAATCTCCCACCACCTACATCTGGCTAAACAATAGTTCCCTGACTACTAGCAGGACACTTACTGGCATCGGTGGTCTCGCCCACAAATACAAACAGTGTCTTTACCCTCCACTCAAGCACTACAAACAAATCACAGCAAAATAAACCAATTACACCCATGTGGAACACCTGTGTGTGTATGTGCGAGAGAGAGAGAGAGAGAGAATAAAGAGAGGGCTCTTCTATGGTGCATAATCTTTTATACATTTTATTCATATAAAAACATTGAGATGCACATACTAGAAATAAATAAAGTCACAGCATATAAAATCACTGAGTAGTTCACTGCTATGATATCCGTAATCGGAGCGTACCTCACACACAGCTGACTCCTTCCAATCCCTCTACGCATTTCGCCTTTTGTCACACGAACTTCGTCAGAAGGGGTGGGTCTAATGAGATCCCACGGACTTCTTATAGGGCAGCATAATCATTCAATTTGATACATATCCTTTAGTCTCATTATTAAAAATCTTTATACAAAGATCGTAATCAATACAAAACTTGTTATAACTTACACAAACATTTTACATATATTCCACATACAAATGTCTGTACTTTACCAAAACACAGACACTCTCATATAGGCTGTCATCCTATTTCCCTTTTACATAGCGAGGGAATCACAGGTGGATAATTATCTACAATAGTTAACTCTAAAGTTTGTGGTCTCACAGTATATTGATGTATATATATTAAATCTTTATTTGATGTTTTATTGAAGAATAATAATCAGTATGTTCACACAAGCATATCTGTATTATTGCCAATTAACTCTTAAATCTCTTATGGATTTAGTTAAATCATCCATATATACTAAATTTATAACATATCCATATTCAATCTTATGTTCCAATCTTAATTTTTAATGCGTTTTCTAGTGGTCACATACTGTAACACAATATAGATAATGATGCGATCCTAACGATTCACAATTCATATACCACAAGCAATATAAAAACAAAAGGGAAAATATAGACAGAAGCGAGTAGAGCGACGTTACAAAAAAGGAGTGATGTCATACCCTTCATTTAATCCTATTGGAGCAAAACTGTTCAATGTATAAATCCAAAAGGTTTCCCTCTGTGATAGCCTTAATATTCGATCTCCGCCTCTCATGTCTTCTTCTATATGTTCTATAGTTTGAATCTCAGATACTTCGGATCAGCATTATGACAACTAGCAAAATGTTTAGGAATGCTATGATTTTCAGTTTTGTGACGTATATTTCTGATATGCTCAAAAATACGAATCATAAATGCTCTTTTAGTTTTTTCTATATAGATTTTACCACAATCACATTCAATTAAATTAACTACATATGTAGTATTACAATTCCTAATTTTTGCTGTAGTTGCATCAGAAAAAAGTTGCATTATTCTTATGTACATAATTGCAGACTTTACAACTTCTACAGGGAAAAATCCTTTATCCAATTATCCAATTCTCTTTGCATTCAGGAACACCCTTTAAATGTGAAGGTACTAAATAAGATTTAAGGGTTCTCTGTCTCTTAAATACAATCTGAGGTTTCACAGGTAAATAGGTTGACAACAAAGGATCTAATTTCAAAATCGGCCAGTGTCTGTTCAAGATATTTTTTAATATCATTACCTGCTATATTAAAAGTAGTAATGAATAAACATGCCATTGACTTCGTATTGCTTAGCTATTTTTTCTTGTAATTTAACAGTTCATCCCTTTCTGATGTTCTTACTTGATTTAAACTATTCAGCAACAATTCTCTAGGGTAACCTCGTTCCAAAAACCGTTCAAATAGAATTTCTGCTTGTGCCTCAAACATTTCCAAACTTTCACAGTTTCTTCGGATTCTCATGAACTGTGAGGTTGCAATGGTGCCCTTCCATCCACCACTCCGATAGTCAATATAACTGTCTACTTTTTTAATATAAGTTTAGGTATTAATATACATATATATATATATATATATATATATATATATATATAAAAATATATATATACAATTTAAAGAGTTTTCATGGTTAAATCTATTTCCTCTTTTGAAATGTTTTGCATTTGTATTTGTCTATTAAGAAAACTTATTAGAGTTTTACTTATGCATCATTGTTCCTAGCATAGGATGAGACTGAAGTGCAGTTTATAAGACTTGATATTATAAATGTTTTATATAGTGGCAGCATACTCCATGACGCTTTACGATTGAGAGCTTAGAATTGACAGAACGCAATGCCAAATGCAAGAGACATATTAGAAAGGAGATAAGCGAACTGATAGACATGAAAATAAAAGGAGGTCTAAGAAGAGTGTGGAAGATTGCTCTGTCTGACCTCTGTAAGTTGTAACTGATAAAGAACCTTCAAATTAATTTGAAGTCATCAACTATAATTTCAACCTATATTTTCATTATTTTTAATTTTAATGTAAGATGCCATCATTATGACAATTGTTTTTGGTTGATATAGCTAAATCAAGTGCTCTGATAATTGTTGTTATTATTATTATTATCATCATTATCATCATAATTTATTTATAAGGCACCACAGATTATGTATCCCTGTACAGCAATGGTACATAAATACAAAACAAAATACACACAGTAATTATATATAAACACAAACATAATACATAAACCAGATAGGAGTAAATTAGAATAAAAGAATTGCAACAAAACATGTAGCTTACAACTAATTTAAGGGGTGGGGTACAATTTTACAGAGGTGGTGTAAACGATAGGCAGTAGGACGAAGCCAAAAAAACAAAAGTGACTTGGCCGACTGATAATAAATGATGACTGAATTTAATAATGACAAAACAAGTCCCCAACAGTATGATAACAAATCACGATCAGCAGTAAGAACAACAGCGTGTTTTGACGTCAATTTAAATTGCGACCTCTATATCAGTATTTTTAAAGCGGCAATGCCGGGTCCCTAACCTTACCCTTATTGTTATTCCTAACCCTAACCCTAAGTCTAACCCTATTCCTAACCCTATTCCTAACGCTAAGCCTAAGTGTAAGAGTTAGGTTGGTTGCTGCTTTAAAAATACTGATATATAGGTCGCAATTTAAAATTACGCCAAAACACGCTGCCTTTCCTACTGACGATTGTGATATGTTATCACACTGTCGGGGACTTGTTTTGTCACTATTAAGGTTAGTCATAATTTATTATCAGTCGTGCAAGTCAGTTTAATTTTTTTGGTACGTGGTCACTGTTGGTGTTATCAGCACTGTTAAAGTGACTACCACTGAGAAAGTAGAATAATGCATGTAGTGTACAATGTAACAGGACTAATAGATAAGAGACAAAAGGCAGAGAAAGGACCCTGCCCATGAGAACTTACATTATCATTTATTATTACTATTATTAATGTATAATATCTTCAGCGCCACTTTACAATTTTTCACTAAATATTTTTTTTGGTTCAAGGGTTAATTTACTTTAGATGGATAATATGATGTTGGCTTTGGATTTGTGTCAGTCTCTACTCTTTCAGTAGAGCAGAACAGTGGCCTACAGAGAGATAAGTCTTCTTATCACTCTGGATATTGTTTGCTATGGCAGCTGAGTATAAATGGTAAATTGCAGCAATAAGTACCTTTTTACTGCCGAGAAAAGCATTATGATGATAAATAGTGTCCATAGTCTTATTGTTAGTAAGGTTGAAAAATGACACCAAAACTAAAATGACGCACAACCTTTTCCCCATCACCTACTGAATGCACTTGGCACTGAAATGTCTGATTTTTAAAGGGGACGACTAACGACTGAGAAAAGAAAATAGTCCTGATCAGCATGCCGAGTCACATGTGCAGAGTATGCATGTTTTAAAAGATTTACCCTCAGATCTGTGCTCTTCAACTGTAATAACATAACCGTAGGCTGAAAAGATCATGACTCTGTAAACTCTATGGAGATCCTGATCGTGAATGCATGCACACTCAGGATTGGAAGGATTTCGTTCCATAGCTAAACGAGATTTATAGTTCTACTGAACAATCAAATCAAACGATAATCTGTGCTTTGGAATGACTATCGTTCATCATCTAAGCATACACACTAATGCGATATCTGGCTAAACGGTCATTTATCGGGTGATTGGCCTGATAATTGGCTGAAAATATTGTAATGTATATCCAGCCTAACAGAGAGACCTGGGTAAACTCTTTGGACTGTTAGTGATGGATCTGTTTGAATTAAATATTGGACCCTGCTTTTGGTGACCTGAAAACACCTAGGGCTAGAGATCCTGAACTGCGGTTTTGGAAAAGTGGAGATGTTGCCTATAGCAACCAATCAGATTCTAGCTTACATTTATTTAGTGCATTCTACAAAATGACAGCTAGAATTGAATTGGTTGCTATAGGCAACAACTCCATTTTTTCAAACCTGCAGTATAGTAAATATACCCCCTAGTTTTATTTCATGTCTTTTTCTACTTCTTTAAGAATTGTATTTTCATTTTATCTCCTTTGACTTTACATACCCCCCCCCCCCTTCCCTACACACACTCTTCATAAGTCTGGGCAATGTCAACATTTCCTTTACCAAATTGTTACCTTGGAACGTCCTGAATAGTCATGGAGTTACATGTAGAAATAACAACTTTATGCCATTGAGAATTTTGATTCTGCTATGTGACCCTGCATGGTTTAAACAGCCTAAAATGGTTTGATCTTCCTCCATCTCAGTCTGAAAAGCTGCCTCAATTTTATGTCACGCTTCAGGACATTTACTATGGGCATGACCCAATTAGCCGCACAGCTTACATCTGATTTATGTGTATGTCTTGGATGCCAGATGTTCTATGGCATGACACAGTGTACATTTCACCATAGTGTACATTTGACCACAAGTAGTATTAAAATCCCACTCATACCTCACTTATAGCACTATTGGGTTGCCCTCTGTAAAAACATTGGATTCTGTCCCTATCAATGTAAATTAATCCAGAAATGTGCAGAGTGACATTTTCTGCTTGATAGAGTCTAACTTGCATCTTACAAGCCCGTGACCAAATGTCAGTGGACCTTTAACTGCCACATATTTGTTCAGCCATAATATTTGTTCTGATGTCAGGTTGAGGTATAACAACTACATTAAGTCACTTAAAATCTTCCCAATTCTTGTGTGAGAACAAAGCAAAAACTTGAGTGACCCACTAGACTGTGTTAATGGTAACAATTGTTATCCTTAAAATCCATAGACAAGATCTTATCTATGACTTTGTTTCTGCTATAAATGCTTTGTCAACCCATCTCAGTGAATAGAATTCAGTCTTTTTGTACACATATAATTGTTTTCAGTTGAGGTATTTGCAGGAGTTGGGGCAAATTTACTTTATGTAATTTGGAGAGTATCTCTTGGGGAAAACTTTCAGAACTTTGCTGTACTTTACTTAAAAAAGAGCACATATGTTGAACCTAGAACAATGTAGCCTGACTCTAAAAATGCTCAGGGGATCCTAAGTGATCTTTAACAGAAGGAGATGCTGACTGGGCAGAGGAAGATATTGTCTAAACAGGGGGAAAGCACACTGGACTGATGGAAGATGTCAGACAATAACAGTTGACTTCTAATTCACTAAAGAGCATGTACTGTATATTCTTCTTGCCTTATGTGATCAGATGTTCCTGCCACCATTTTTGCCACGGTCTGGTGTTCTGGCAGATTTTTTAAATTATCATTGCCGATGCAGAGATGTTCAGCCCTGTTTTTTGCTGCTAGAATATGTTTCTGGTATAAGGGATTGTGTTCCAGTTGTTACTAATTCAGATGTTTTTTAATCAGTGGAGGTAAATGCTATTGTTAAAAAAAATAAAAGAGATTTTAAAATTATATTTGTTTTTTTCTTTAATTTGGATTCCATATATTGATAAGTGTCCTATAAACAATTCTGAAAGTGCATTGTAACCTCTGTATTTCTATTAGTAGATCACCGGATGTCTCTGGTGTATTTTCCTAGTGTTTACTTTTGTTAGGCAAATGTGGAGAATTCCCAGACTATTCAGTATGTAAAATGTTGCTTTTTTACTGTTTATTCCTCTGTAATGTAGTTTTTGTTGTTTTTTTTAGCTCTTTTTGTTATTCAAATAACAATCTTTCTATATTATAAATATAAAAAAGTGCATTCATTTATCAGCTTTGTCTCTTTAGACTTTTATTTCTTTCCTCTTTATCTTCCAATTCACAACATATAACCAATCCTTATTGTGTGCATTGTTGTATTCTGTTTTCTTTCTTTGTCGATTTATTAAATTTGTTTTCTGTGATTATTTGTTTGAATAATCTAAACAAAGCAAAGTTTACACAAAGGCAGAATCACTTCTCTATTTATCAGAACCCAAATTATTTCAATTATTTTCTTTCTCCTTTTCATCTCATGACCGTAGCACTGGGGTCATGAGTTCGATTCCCTACCATGGCCTTATCTGTGTGGAGTTTGAATGTTCTACCCGTGTTTGCGTGGGTTTCCTCCCACATTCCAAAAACATATTGGTAGGTTAATTGGCTGCTATCAAATTGACCCTAGTCTGTCTATCTGTCTGTCTGTGTGTGTGTATGTTAGGGAATTTAGACTGTAAGCTGCAATGGGGCAGGGGCTGATGTGAGTGAGTTCTCTGTACAGCGCTGCTGCGGAATTAGTGGCACTATATAAATAGATGCTGATAATGACCAATAAAGTCTTCAGTAGCACTTGTTTTTAGCTGGAAACTGAATGCTGCAGTGGATTAGCCTCAATCTTGTCAATCTATGGTTATGAATTACTCCTATGGGCTTTTGCATTCCCTCAAGAAGGGAATACAGGTTTGTTCTCCAGTTTTTTCTATCTACTGCAAACTGCAACAATGCCCTAAGCATTTTTTGAGCATCTACCTTGACGCCATGATGGTAGGCTAGGAAGTGGCCAAGGAGAACACTTGACTATGAACCAGGGCCAGACCCTAAGATAGATGGTAGAAGAACCAGCAAGGAGCAGTCTAGCAAATTAGCAGGCCACACATCTAGACCCTACACTGCCCTCCAGAAGAATCTTAAGCAAAGATTGCATATTTCTGATTTTGTATGATAAATGTAGCCCAAAACACTGTAGCTACATGGGTTACTTTATTCTTTCTACAAGATGATGTCCAAAACATTGAATTTGACTTCTATGGGGGGTATTCAATTGTTCCTCCGGGCACCGCCGGAATGAGCGCGTTAAAACTATTACAGTTTAAACGGTAAACTTGCGCGTAAAAACCGTTAATACGGTAGTTTACTCGCTGAATTTCATCTCGCAGCTCCCTTGCGAGATGAAATTCAGCGAGTAATTACCGTATAAACGGTAATAGTTTTAACACGCTCGTTCCGGCGGCGCCCGGAGGAACAATTGAATACCTCCCTATGTGTCTTATAAAGCAAGTACACTTAGTTGAAGATGCAATAGTTTGTGTCTAGAATCAAATTAATTCCTAAGAAAAAACAAACAAACTTGTCTTGTGTGTGCTTTTTTTTTGCTATATGCAGTGTACTCTCAACTCTTGTAAACTATACTATAAATGCAATTTATTTATACAATATGAAATGTTTATGTAGCTCCTTATTTCAAACAGGGTTATAATTATATAGAAAAAATTATAGTAGTATCTGTAAATAATTTCACATTGTAGTGCATCCACATTGTACAAAAATCACAGTCTTAAAAATATTGCATTATAGCAACCTATTGCATGGACAGAATTATTCAGCCTCTGTTGTTTGTTTGATTTTTTTTTTGTTTTTGTTTTATAAATCTTAAACTAAAGATACAATTACCGGAAACAAGCTGTCATCTCTAGAGATTTAATTGTTATTTAAGAAACTGCATCCATAGAGTATTTTATTTCAGTTGTAAGCAATACAGCTGCTGTTATTTTAAAGTAGGCTAGACTAACTAATAAAAATAAATTGTAGGTGTCTCATCATCAAACATTTTCCCTTGAGCAGTTGACAGAAATCTAATGTTTCCTGTAAATTGTACTGACAGAGTACACAATGATATGCCCCAGGTCTACTACGACAATTATCTCTTACCACCATTGGGATTTCTCTATTGCATCCCAGACCTTAAAATGAGTTAATTTTCAAAGGTAAAGTAAAACATTTGTGAACCTGGAAGTTCCTCGCAAAAACAAATGGCTGTAAAAATAATCATACTGAAAAGCTAGTGTATGCAATAAACCTGATGACTAGACGGAGAGAGATTTTAATGTCAGTACATGTACTATGAGGATTTCTTGAGCTTTCATGTATGGAATTTTGCTCAAAGGTATGAATACTAAGAGTGCAAATACTACTTAATGAGGTCAAACGTGTATATGAAAAATAGAAGAAGACAGATGTTTTAAGAAGTATAGGTTTTGGCAGAAGGCTTTGTTGAAGTAATGCTTAGCTAGAAGCACTCAAAGGAACAAAGGTAGGGCAAGGATTCAAAATGAAATAAATTTGAAAAACATCAGTGTCAAATGTCAGATTGAAATTGTCAGACTAAATTGCTGATGATAATCAGTGTTGATATATCAATTATTCCCATGTGAGGAAAAGTGTTTTTATTGCACAAATACTTGTTAAAATGGTTTTCAAAGTTATTTTGAATGGAAATGCAACACTGTCATTGGTGTCACAAATTTAGTAACGCTTACATGAATTTTTGTTCTCAGTGTTATTTTGCAATGCACTTGAAATACCTTATCGGAAATCATGCATTTCATTAGCAGTGAAAGTTAAACGCAGAGCCTATAAACGTGAAGTTTATCTTTATTTTATAGCTAAGTCTATCAAAGTTTCACCTTTGACTGGGAATTTTGATATTGACAAATTGGCCATTTCACTGTTGGTATTGCTCCTAAAAGATCACAATGCCTGGAAATTATTTGTTTGACTGGACTGGATCATTATCAGGCATGCCCATGGTTTTTGTATATATGCCCATCAATTCAGTTGCCAGATCAATACTATCATTATGTGTGCACAGTTAGTTTTCAACTACATTAACAGGTTCCTAGATTTGTCCATTTCACTAAATTTGTGAGGGCAAAATTGAAAATACATCCTGAAGATCAAGTGGCATGATGAGCCTATAGCTAGCTGTAGATAGTAAATAATTTAACAAAATATAGGATTAATATATAAAGCTGATATATTAAACAACAATCACCTGCTTCATTCTGTACAATAGCAATAGACCCTGTTAACCCAATGGATGCTAATACATAGGTACAAATAAGTAGCTCCCAAGAACTACAGCAGATTCCATAAACAAGGTGTAAAGGGTATGGGGCACTAGCATCTACTGCTAAAATAAACCAACACAGCAAGAGCTGCAATAGCCCAGAACTGGAAATCACCTCTAATTCCAGCACTCCCTAAAATTATTAACAAGATCCAACATAGCTACAAAATGGAAACCATAGGTTTTAATCAGTTTAGAGGGGCTTCCTCCCCGCTTGTTAAGTGGTTTATATGGTATGAGTACTTTATGTATCATAGTTCATTCTCTGATCCGTGAGTACGGTGGAATGGTTTTTGAGTTAAGTTGGGTACTTGGGCTAGACCCACAGGTATACTTTCTATAACCGGATAGTCTCTTGCCCTGTCTTGTCCCCCCCTCCCCTCTCTATCTGTCTGTTTTTCTTGTCTGTTCTCTTTGCCGTCTTCGGCTTATGTATACTGGGTCATAAGATGTGTTTTTTATTTGTACCAATACTTTTTCTCATTTTTATTTACTTGTTTGATTGTTTATCTAAGCAGTGTGGATTGTTCAATATAATATAATAATATATATAATATATTATATATATAATATATAATATAATCTGCTGTATGTACTCTGCAACCACTGCTATGTTTGTAATATGCTTTTCTAAAAAATTCAATAAAAAAGCTTTTTGAGTTAAAAAAAAATAAACCAACACAATATACTATGTACCTAGAGCCAAAGTGCTCTATTTTTGAAACAAATGTGATATTTAATTATTATATAAAAAACGGCTTTGCTCAAACATGCAGCAGATCTGACCTGAGGATTTTAGTGTATTGAGGGTGGAAGAGATGGACACACACACACTGCATTATTATTATTATTATTATTAATTTATAAGGCGCCACAAGGTTTCTGCAGCGCCGAACACAGTACAAACAATGGACAGTACAGGGAATAACAGTACAGAACAATAAACAAGAAGTACCAAGACTTCAGAGGCTCCAGGAAAAGCAAATATATTGAAGTTGGAGCAGAAGAGAAGGTAGAGAGACAGGAGGGAGAAGGGCCCTGCTCATAAGAACTTACATCCTAGAGGGAGGGCAAACAGTTGGCCGGCACAAAGGTAGTCAGAGGAGGGGAGCAAGCGCAACCCTGTTCAGAGGAGGAGCCAGGCGATGAGAGCTATTAGTATTAACTAGTTAATTAAAGTTAATTAGTTATTATTATTAACACTGCATGTTAATGATTAATCTCCTCACCATGTGTGAGCACTCTAGCTCTACCACAAACCTCCAGTCACACCTTAAGTGGATAGCCATGTAAAGCATTTGAGAGGAAGCAAATATGGAGGAAAGAGTGGAAATACACACCTTGTTCCTCTATATTTGCCTAAGTACCTAAACACTATAGGGTACTAAATTGAAAAGAAGATTTCTGTCACCCCATCATCACCATCATCATCAGCTATTTATACCCTTCCTGCATATGCTATCTACTCCACTTTCAACTCTATTTTTTTTTCACATGTTATACCCTTTGCCTTTGTATACCAAGCCTGTTTTCTCAATGTCTGTTGTTTATATTTATATATAATATACATACTGTAAATTATATTCATATTTTGTTTTTAATTTTTCATATTTGCACAAACTGTTGAACTTGTTGGATTGTGTTTTATAAGTTTGAAACTTTGTAAAAAAATTTTTTAAAAAGTTATTCTCTTTTACCCTGTGTTGTGTCTGGAAATAGGCATTTCTCTAGTGCACCCGCCCAGCCAAGAAAGCAAACATATAAACAAGGTAAGGAATACTGGGAAAGGCAAACAAAAGTTCTGGACTAAATGGTGAGCTTTGCAAGCCTAAAAGCCCCCGAGCATTCACCTGTGGCCTTCAACCCCTTCCTGCTTTACTGTCAGATTTTTATAGCTTGTAACACTAAATGCTTGCTGATATGTTATTACAGATAGCTGCCTCTTTCCTTGAATGAATCTATTGTTTTAATTTATTACTGAGATTAAGAGTAATGTGCGGCTTTTTGTAGGTTAGAGGGCCACACCATGGCACCACTGAAGAGTTTAATGTTGTCTCTCTCTGCTTTAAAGTGTGAAAAGTGCCTCTGTGTAAACTACAGGAATGTAATAGTAAAGTCTTGAGTATGAATATTATAGTCCCATCTTGTGCATAAGTATAGTAACTGTATCCACGTGTATCATTATTTCTGATGTCATTTTTAATTTGCTCTCAGGGAAAAATAATTAATACTTGTAACGCAGTAATTCAGACAAACTGCTTCGCTGATGTTGTTTAATAGAAATTCTGAATTTCCACTTGGTGATCTTCAGATGATGTATCGCACCATTTTCTAATTAACCAATAGTTGTCAGCCCAAACCTTTTGACTGGTAAAGCACAGTGCATGTGATGTGTTTTTGATCTTTGTAGCCTTACATGCACTCAGATGAACACAGTTTAAATAACAATTGGGTAAGTATTAGGTATTTTTGGATTGGTATTATTGATTTCAGAGGAGAATTATAGACAGCATTTATACTGATTGGTTGATACCCCATGACTAACAAGGGTTCCCCAGGAAGGCAGTGTGTCCACAAGAATTAATTACTTCTATTCTCAGGTATGTTAATGTTGTGTTTATGTAGTGGCTGAATGCACTTCAAGTTGGACAAACTACAAACTTATATATGTTCCCATGTGTACTTTTTAACATCTTTGTGTATTTGTTAAATATGCTTAATAATGTCTCAACCATATTACAATAATAGAAAATTAATCGGAAATACCCTTCTTGGTAGAGTGTGTAATTGATACTACCATAAGTAAATATTGTAAAACTCAAGATTAGTAACTGGCAATACCCTTTCTAAATATAATTTTGTATTATACAGAAGTATGCTCAATGAAAGTGTCCAAATATGCTTTTTACAGCAAATGAAGCCAATGTTTTTGAACAGAAATTACATGGAACAAAATAAACCATTTTAAATGTGTTCGAATCTTTTATACAATGAAAAGAATGCAGTCACCTAATAAATACATGCCAGTGAGCATTGTGATCATGGGGATCAATGTGAAGAGAATAAACCAAACTCAGAATAAACAGTCTCCATGGTATAAACATGCACATGATGGGATTACAGTGGGAATTTCCCTCTAGAAGAAAAATACGATATAAAATATGAAGTTGTTGCATGAATGTTTCCAGCAAATTCTGATCAGTTCTTCTGGATTTTCAATTTTTTTTTGGTGTGACATCACAAACTAATTTAGAGACAAACACTGAACACTAAAAATTTTAAATTTACTGAATCACTTTGCTCATCTCTATGCATGACCACCCCTAGTGCCTAGAGAGCAAAAGTAGGACTCCAGGTCAAAGGTCACAATCCCATATTAGATGTAAAATAGATTGGGCTAATATAAGTAGATATAAGTGCGAACATATGGTTTTACGTAAGGATTGCAGAATTCAATCTCCATTTGTCATCCATTTCCCACCTTTATTTATTGCATTTTGTAAGTGAACAGATGTTTATGTCATGTCATGTCACACAAGCAGACTCAAGAATGTAAATAGATATAGGGGGAGATTTACTAATGGTCGGTTTTGTGTGCCACCTATCAAATACGGTTTTCAGAACAGGGTTTACTAGCATACAGTTTGGAGTCTGAAAATTCAAGCTACGTCCAATGTGTTATACTTTCAATATCCCTAAACCACATGTGGTTCAGGGTAAAAAATATATGGGAAAAATAGATGTAAAAGAAGCATAATAAGGGCCAGCAGGCACATGGGCGCCAGCGCTTACTATCAATTATAGTACCACAAGTGTGTACTAAAAATATTTGTCCCTTAATATAATAAATAGTAGTGCCCCCTTATAGTTGTAGTAATTACTTAGTGACCACTTATAGTAATCATAAATTAATTGTGCCCCCTTGTAGTAATCATAAATTAGTTGTGCCCCTTTGAAGTGATCATAAATTAATTGTGTCCCCTTGTAGTAATAATAAATTAATTGTGTTCCTTTATAGTAATCATAAATTAATTGTGCTCCCTTATAGTAATGATAATAGTAGTAACCCTTACTATGCAAGAAAAATACCCAAAAACGCATGAGTAATGTAATATTTAAAGCATGATTCTGCCTATCTCAACAACTATTGAAGTATTGAATTTAATGTAGATTGATGGACTTGTACCACTTTTTTCGAACAAACTAAAAAATGTGCCCATTGTACAACTTCTGTTATAAAAAAATATTCTATTGGCAAAAATTTGTGTGCGGTACATGTATAAAAGGTTAACTACTAGCCTGTAAAAAGTCTCAAAGATCATTATTATTATTATTACCATTTATTTGTATAGCGCCACTAATTCCGCAGCGCTGTACAGAGAACTCACTCACATCAGTCCCTGCCCCATTGGAGCTTACAGTCTAAATTCCCTAACAGACACGCACAGACAGACGGAGACAAACACACACAGACAGACAGATTATGGTCAATTTGTTAGCAGCCAATTAACCTACCAGTATGTTTTTGGAGTGTGGGAGGAAACCAGAGCAACCAGAGGAAGCCCACACAAACACGGGAAGAACATACCAACTCCTCACAGATAAGGCCATGGTCCGGAATTGAACACATGGCCCCAGTGCTGTAAAGCAGAAGTGCTAACCACTTAGCCACCATGCTATCATGTTATAAAATTAAAAGCCCAACACCCCCATCCTACAGCTTTAGAAAAAAACTGTAATGTCTTATTATTGGTACAAGGCTGAGTCTAGTGGATTACATATACATTTGTCTCAATGCCCCAAACCTACTGGTGACTTTTTAATATATGATTACAGGTGATTTATGACTCCTAGCATCTGTGAACAACATTTTAGCTGGAATGTAAAATAGTTTACATGCAACATACGGGCAACTGTTGGAATTTTTTTATTAAGTTGATTGGTTAACTTTAGAAAATTGCAATACCTCTCTTTCTGCATGACTTCTAAAGCTATTAAATAATTGTCTTTTTCATTGCTTAAAAAACTGTCACTGAACATTAAGAAATATAAAGGTTGTCACAAAACTCCATGGAGGAAATGAAACATTGGACTTCTGCTCATCTAAGAATAACTTGTATTTAATTGACAGTCTCTAGGAGTTGGCCACAAGGCATAGTTATAGAAAGACATAGACCCCAGCACTTCCATCTGGTTAAAGGAAAAAATAATAATTTTATGTATGAATCAATACATTTGAGATAAAGCACTGCACTGACATGTCGGAAGTTTAAAAGTCTTCAAATTATTATACATTTTTGTAAATGATTTTTCTTCTGGACAAGAAAATACTGTGCTGGATTTCAAGGTCACTGGATGATTCTTCTTGCAAGCAGACATACAAGATGAATGTCACTGCAAAGGCAAGATAGATATTCAACATATTTAGTTAAGAAGCTAATACTCTCAAGGAATTCTCTAGTGCAACATGTTTTAGTTACAAAATACATAGATTGCTTTTTTTTACATAGATGCATAGATTTCAATTTAAAGTACCTGCCCTATTTTTATAGATCTGTCAGATTTCAGATTACACTAAATTGAAAAAATGTATAATTTATAACAATGTAATACGGTTAATGCCATAAATTTAATTTTCTTAGAGATGTACGACAAAATGAAGTCAATAGCAATGCAAAACAAAATTGGGTAGAAACATATGTTTCTTGCAGGTCATTACAATGTAGAATAGATAGATAGGGCAGCACATGAAAACCTAACATTTTAATTTCTGGTTGAATATGTTTTTTCTTTTATACACATTCTATAGGGGATGTGGCAGACATTGGGAAATGGCTTTCTGCAATGGAGGAGGCTGGGCAAAGGGCAGCACAGCAAAAGTAGGGACTATTTCATTGCACTGTAAATTATCTTATTTGCTGAGCTCTTAGAATGTGAGAAAAAAAGACCTACAAAAATATTTCTACTCTTTTGTGTCAGTAAACGACTGCAGCACACAGCTATTCTGCCAGTATGGACCCATTTGAGCACCTACAGACCTCTGCAGATATTTAATTAAAGAATTTCTGTGGGTGAAATGATGAAACACTAATTGAATTTTTAAGCAGATCATGCAATAAAATCTTATTTGGAAAAAAAATATTGTTCACATTAATACACTAAAAAAATTTAAAATAAATAGCAAGTATACATCTCTTTATCACCCAACTAGAATGAAGCAAATGTTTTTCATTGAATAATCCATAATATATGAATAGATTTTTTTCATGCTTTCTGGTTTTATCATTCTATTCCTATGTACATTAATTTATTCCAGTTGAATGCTTTTATATTGCTGTTTGATCAATTATTTTCACTGTAACTTGTGAAAGACCTTCAACATGCATATAGTTTTCAATGTAGATGCAGCTAATTCCCTGCAAGCAATTAGCTTGCTGGTGCAATTACTCAAAAGCACACTTACTTGCCAGAACAATTGAGTATGTGAGATTGGTACAATTAATACCAATCTATTTCTTAAAGGTATTTAGCTGACTGCTCCTTACCTGCCTCCACCTCCTCTGTCTTTAGTCTGCTGCTGTTCCTATTCTCCAGGTAGTTCTTAACCACACTAGCATATATCCGACTTCCTTGTCTCTAGGACCCTGGCAAAGCTCTTCAGCTGGTGTCATCTCATTGTCCTTAGTCCTACTGGCTCCAGGACTCGTATCTACTTCTGCTCTCTAAGGGCCACAAAGTCATGTAAATACATGTGAACACCAGGCACGTAGAGCACAATGGCTCTCCTATTCTGCATTTTCATTTTCTTTCAGATGCTTTGTGTAATATTTTGCAGGACTAGGGGTGTCCATAAGATTGTACATGCCATACGTAAAAACAACTCTGCAAGGTATTTCCTACTTAAATTTCTTTATTCTTTAACTTTAAAATGTTCCTTTTTTCACCTATGTGTCATCTTAATGTACTAATGCTATCCCTTGTGTCAGGATTCCCAATATAAAAACCACTGAGAAAATTCAAGTGGTTTTTATTTAACAAGGGTTATACAGGTAAGTGATGCAATAAATGGTAAGGCATGAAAAGTCATCAGAATATGGCTGTTATAGCAAGGAGGTGTTATGCTCAGGGGAGTCCCTCAGTCAGTATTGGCACTAGCTCAGCAGGGCGCGGAGTCTAACAGCCTCTCGGGTATTCACCAAGAACTGCCTCAAGGCAGGATGGGCCTGGTTGCTGAGAAACTGCAGGCCGCGGCCCCTACTGAGCTAACAGACGTGAGGAATGGATAGACTAGCAGCAAGGTAATATGAAAATGGTACCTGAGACAGGGTCCAATGTGTAGCGGAGATCCTTCCAGAGGTTGGTGAGGCACAGCCGTATCTAGTACACAGTAGTAGATGTCTGTAACGCCAAAGGAGAATCCGAACAGAGTAGTGAGGGCCGAGCTGATACACAAGGAAAAACTCAGGAGATGCAGGGAGACACAGGGAGCAAGAAGACAGGTAGCAGGAGTCAGGAACGTAACTTGTTGCTCTAACACAGGGCTTGTGTCAGAGCGCGATATATATAGGAAGACGGGGAGTTTGAATTCACCGCCGCGGATCACATGATCGGCACTGCTGCAACCCGGAAGGTAACCGGCAGCACGAGGATCGAGGAGAGGCGAGTATTATAGGAGACGACAAACAGGGTGCAATAGTCTGCGGACTGATACACAGGAGATACTGGAGACAGGATGCAATGGTCTGCGAAGCATTACCACTAGACAGTGGAGATGACACACAGGATGCAATAGTCTGCGGACCCATATACAGGAGTTACTGGAGACAGGATGGTCTGCTAGGCATTGCCACAAGACAGTGGAGATGACACACAGGATGCAATAGTCTGCGGACCGATTACACAGGAGATGCAAACTGGGTGTGCTGTCATAACAAAGCCAAGTCAGGAGTAACAGGAAGATATGCCAAAATGAAGGGACAAGCAGAGGTGAAAACCAGGAAGTCAAACAATGATAATTCACAGGAGAACCAGCAGCGGTCAAGGCAACAGATGAATTGGCCAGGATTTCTGGTGGAAGGCAGTCTTTATGGGCCAGGGACAGGTGTTAAGCATCCTGGAGTAATGAGCTTAGCTCTGGCAGGTAGGAGAGGACTCCAAGTACCAACATTGTACCTGGCAGACAGGAGCTACAGGAGGCAGATTATAACACCTTGTGAGAGATAATTAAACTGGTTGCAACTATAGAAAAAGAAGAAAGAGAACATTCTTTTCTATTTTGTGATTTTGCATGTTTTTATAAATGATTTTTGATAAAGTCTAATTAATGATAAGTGTTACTGTGTTTTACATAAAAAACAAGCATAGTTCATTGTAGGTCATATGCAGAGCAGTGTTGAGTGGGTTGTACCCAATAGCAGGTGTGCACTTAAGGGGGGTTTCCAGTTTCCTGGAAACTCCCCTATTGTCACGGACTTACCTGATCCCCGCCGCTCCGTCCAGCCGCACTTCCGCATTCAGGACCATGTGACCGCACCCGGAGGCGGTCACATGACCACAACCCTAGAGGCGGGGATTTTGAATCCCCTTCAGTATAAAAACCTCACTCTGACACTCGCTGAGTGTCAGAGCAGCACTTACCTGTTCCTGGCTCCTGCTCTTCGTGGATTGCAGTGTCTTCCAGAATCTGTTACAGTTTGCTCTGACCATGGATACCACAGCTAAAGATCTGTTGGAGCATTTAGTAGGAAGGATGGATAAGCAAGAAGCTAACCAAGAGCAACTTTTAAAATTCCTCAATAGTCTATCCACTCGGTTGGATGTTGTCCAGAACACCCTAGTGGCTGGTGGATCACCTGGGCCGGCAGTGGCCCCTGTACCTCAGGCCGCAGCAGCAGCTTCTTCCTCGCAGCTACGGTTACCTAACCCACCCAAATTCGATGGAGACCCTAAAAATTGCAGAGGATTTTTAAATCAATGCTCCATACAATTCGAGCTTCTACCTGGGAACTTCCTCTCCGGAAAAACGAAAGTGGCCTATGTGATTTCGTTATTGTCCGGTCAAGCCTTAGCATGGGCTTCCCCCTTATGGGAGAGGGACGACCCCATTCTACATAACTTCAACCTCTTCTTGTCCACCTTCAAGAAAATATTTGATGAGCCAGGAAGGGTGTCCAATGCCGCTTCCGGCTTACTACGTCTCCGCCAGGGAAACCAGTCTGTGGGGCAGTATGCGGTCCACTTCAGAACCATGGCCTCTGATCTTCGTTGGAACGATGAGGCCCTAGTAGCTACATTCTGGCAGGGCCTTTCAGACCGAATCAAAGACGAGTTGGTATCCCAGGAACTCCCTACGTCTTTGGACGACATTATCTCCCTCTGTGTCAAAATTGATTTGCGTTTCAAGGAACGTAATTCCGAGAAGGAACAGTCGCGGCGTAGTATGATTCGCTTGGCCCCCAACTTCCAAACCCCTGTTCTTCCCCCTGAAGAGCCCATGCAACTTGGGAGGACCCGCCTATCAGCCGAAGAGAGGGAGAGGAGATTTCGGAACAAGTTGTGTTTATATTGTGGAGAAAGTGGCCATCTTCTGAGTTCTTGTCCCAAACGCTCGGGAAACGACAGGGCCTAACGAGTTCTGGAGCTGTATCGTTGTGCCTCTTTTCTCAGTGTCAGTCAGTTCCCAATAGTAATGATTGCCTGTCTATTCCCATTTCCCTTCAGTTAGGACAAAAGACCTTCCCGCAGTCGGCTCTTCTAGATTCCGGAGCCGCAGGAAATTTCATTTCTGCCACAGTAGTTAAACAATTCGCTATTCCCACACAAGCCTTGGAACAACCCATCTCTCTGATGGCCATTGATGGGGGAAGAATCCCTGAGGGGTCCATCCTGGTACGCACTATTCCTCTTCTACTTCAGATAGGAGCACTTCATCGGGAGAAGATTTCTTTTCTAGTAATACAGAGATCTACCAACCCAGTCATCCTAGGACTTCCTTGGCTTCGTGTCCACTCTCCCACCTTGGACTGGAAATCTGGTCACATATTGTCCTGGGGACAGTCCTGCTTCTCTCGCTGCCTACAGAGAGTGGTTCCCCCGAATAGTCCCAGACGTACCCAAGAATTTCCTGTGACTCTCCTGCCTGAGCCATACCAAACCTTCTCTGATGTTTTTTGTCAACAAGAGGCCACTAGACTTCCCCCTCACAGAATCTGGGACTGTGGCATTGATCTGTAGTCATCTACTTGGACGACATTCTCATCTTTTCTCAAGATCTAGCATCTCATCGTACTCATGTATTGGAGGTCCTCTCTCGTATCCGAAAAAATCAGTTATTTTGCAAATTGGAGAAATGCACCTTCGAGCAGAGACAATTTCCCTTCCTGGGATATATTATTTCGGGCACCGGTCTACAGATGGATCCCACAAAATTGAAAGCCATACTTGACTGGCCCCAACCTTCGGGCCTTAAGGCCACTCAACGCTTCCTAGGATTCTCCAACTATTATCGTCAATTTATCAAGGGGTACTCCTCTCTCGTGGCTCCGATCACAGCATTGACCCGCAAATCTGCTGATGCTGGTATTTGGTCCTCTGAGGCTATCCAAGCCTTTATATTATTAAAGTCTCTCTTTTCATCTGCACCCATTCTTCAACAGCCAGATTGTTCTCGTCCCTTTGTCCTGGAGGTAGATGCCTCTTCTGTTGGCACAGGAGCCATACTATCACAGCGAGGTCCTTCTGGAAAACTTCATCCCTGCGGATTCTTTTCCCGTCGCTTTTTACCTGCTGAGAGGAATTATGGGATTGGCGACAAAGAGCTCCTGGCCATCAAATTGGCTCTCTCCGAATGGAGACATTTACTAGAAGGAGCACAATTCCCTATCACCATATATACCGACCATAAGAATTTGCTTTACTTACGCACTGCTCGATGTCTAAACCCTCGACAAGCAAGGTGGTTCTTATTCTTCTCACGCTTTGATTTCAACATCACTTTTCACTCGGGATCTAAGAATACGAAGGCAGACGCCTTATCTCGCTCTTTTGATCCAGCTGACATGGAATCCTCGGAAGATAAGAAATTCATTGTAAATCCATGTCAAGTATTGGCAGCTACACACCTGAAAAAGGGTTGTCCTCCAGGCAAAATATTCATCTTGCCACATCTACGCACCCGGCTCCTTCACTGGGCTCATCACTCACTCTTCTCTGGGCATGCCGGCATTCGCAAGACCTGGGACTTATTGTCCCGAAGCTACTGGTGGCCTTCCTTGCTGGAGGATGTGAAGAGATTTGTTGCTGCTTGTTCCAAATGTGCTCAACACAAGACCTCTAGGAAGAAGCCTTATGGATGCTTGCTCCCATTACCCATTCCTGATTACCCTTGGTCACAGATCTCCATGGATTTTATCACGGACCTTCCCCCTTCCAAATCCTGTACTGTAGTGCTTGTGGTCACGGATCGCTTCTCTAAAACAGCCCACTTTATTGCTCTCAAAGGCCTTCCTTCTTCCTCCTCCTTAGCCGATATTTTTATTAAAGAAATATTTCGCCTCCATGGCTGTCCTCAACATATTGTCTCCGATAGGGGATCACAATTCATATCAAAATTTTGGCGGTCTTTTTGCAATAAATCCGGGATTAAGCTTGACTTTTCTTCCGCATATCATCCCCAGTCCAATGGGGCTACTGAGAGAACCAACCAAGGATTAGAGAAGTTTCTAAGAATATTTATCTCTAGTAACCAAGACAACTGGGTGGACCTTCTCCCTTTGGCCGAGTTCGCCAATAACAACCATTTTCATGAGGCCATCTCTAACTCCCCCTTTTTTGTTCTGTATGGCTGCCATCCTAGACTACCCACCTTCTCTCAAGTCTCATCTTCTGAAGTTCCAGCAGTGGACTCTCTGGTTCGTAACTTCTCTGATATTTGGGAACAAACCAAGACAAACTTAAAACAAGCAACTACTCGTTCCAAAAAATTCTAGGATAAAAGGAGAAGAATGACTCCAAGTTTTGCAGTTGGTGACAGGGTATGGCTATCCACCCAGAACATTCGTTTAAAGGTTCCCAGTAAAAATTTGCTCCCAAGTTTATTGGCCCATTTGCTATATCTGAGATTATTAATCCCGTAGCCTTTAGATTGAGTCTGCCTCCCTCTTTACGCATACCCAATGTCTTCCATGTCTCCTTGTTAAAACCGATGGTAACCAACAGATTCTCCACCTCATCCAGAACTCCTCCTCCTGCTGTGGATCGGGATCAAGTTGAATACGAGATTAAAACTATCCTAGATTCTCGTAAAGTTCAAGGTGCCATACAGTTCTTGGTGGATTGGAAGGGTTACGGCCCTGAGGAGCGCTCATGGGTAAGAGCCATTGACCTACATGCTCCCCGTCTACTTAAATCCTTCCATAAGAAATTTCCTTTGAAACCCTATTAGGTGTTCGGAGTCCACCTTTATGGCAGGGGGTACTGTCACGGACTTACTTGATCCCCGCCGCTCCGTCCAGCCGCACTTCCGCATTCAGGACCATGTGACCGCACCCGGAGGCGGTCACATGACCACAACCCTAGAGGCGGGGATTTTGAATCCCCTTCAGTATAAAAACCTCACTCTGACACTCGCTGAGTGTCAGAGCAGCACTTACCTGTTCCTGGCTCCTGCTCTTCGTGGATTGCAGTGTCTTCCTGTTTCCAGTGTCTCCTGTGTGCTGATCTCTGCCTGTTTGACTTCCCTGGCTCTCCTATCCCTGTGTACCGACCCGGCTTGCTGACCATTCTCCTATTCTTGTGACCCGTGTACCGAACCTGGCTTGTTGACTCCGAGTTGCCTTCTGATTCTGCCTGACTCCATTCCTGTGTACCGAACCGGCTTGTTGACTCCGCTACCACCGCTTCACTCTGCTGTACTACATCTTGAGGCGAACCTGGGGACCGCGACCTGCGACTCCTGGCAGCGAAGCCCACCCCGCCTTGCGGCGGTTCTTGGTGAACACTGGGGAGATCGTTAGACTCCGCACCTCAGGTAAGCCAGTGCTAATCAAGATTAGTAATATAGTATCCAGAATCTGTTACACCTATGCTTGAATCTCCACCTTCCACTCCAGTATGCAAAGACCAGTAATTTACCTCACTGGAAATTTTTCTGCACTCTGGCAGCCCCAGTGACATCATAAGGCAGCTAGAAGAAGGTAGAGGATCCATGCAGCCCATTACTGCTGCTTTGGTGGCCCCGCCTTCTAAAAGAGACATCTCTTGTTATTTACTATGCGCTGCCATTAAGAAGGCAGCATGTGGCCAGTTAGTCTAAACAATATGGATCCCACCCCCACATCTACTTAGGTGAGTTCTTCACTTTCACTTTTTCACCAGCCCACTGCTGACTCTTTCCTCCCCCCAAGTTTGTGTGTCTCATCTATGTCTCTTGCCCTTGTACTCATGTATCTATCCATTCTGTTTTCCCTTAGTGTTGTTTTCTCCAATTTTGTGTATGCACCTCTCTCTTACTCCTTCTGTCATATGTGTTTTATCTCTGTTCCCATTATGTTTGTGTGTGGAAAAAATATTTTAGTTACCAAATAGATTACATTTATTTTTTTAAAAAATTAAAAATCTCCAAAGCAGTTTTTAAATTGATACATAATCTAACAGAACAGGAAACTCCCCCTCCTCCTCTGGAAGTCCTGCGTCTTCCCCTTTTGAGGTGATTGATAGCACTGTCCCGGGCAGAACCTGTGATACTATTGTGCAAACTAAGGAGAACAAATAGAATGTCACCATTTTGGAGAACACTGAACGAGTGATACCATGTCACACTTGCATTTATTACAACTGTGATGTGAACTGCATTGATGCATTTATAATGTCCTACAGTCATCCTAATTTTCAGACTTGCATGTACAAAGGTCCTTTTCACATTTCAACCAACAGAGCCCAGTGATGTGAAGAGACTGATCTAGCCCAGTGGAACCTTGAATGAGTGGTAAGTGGACTGTCAGTGACTACCCACATTACATATACTCATGAAAAGGTGAAGGTTTATGAAGTTGAAGGTTTATTCAGATGTTAGAGCCCATCAAACAAAGAGCCAGTTAGCACAAATGTTCTCAAAGCTATACAGTTAAGAGCTTAACATGCACTTTACAATTAACTAGGAACAAGTGATGTCACAAGTTTTCAGTGAATTAATAGGCTGCATTCTTATGAAGGCTACAAAATAGATGCCCTCTGTGGAACTCTTTTTCGGTATGCACTGGATAAGCAATGCTTTTCCACATCAGGGTGCATGCCTACTGTGTGTGTGTGTGTATGTGTGTGTGTGTGTGTGTGCGTGTGTATTTAGAATGTAAACTCCAATGGGACAGACAGTGATCTAAATGATTACATATTATCTGTACAACTCTATATGATATTATTGGCGCTATATAAGTAAGCGATAATAATAACCAAACCTTGGGGGTAGATTCTATTCCTGCAAGAGGATTCCTGCTTGCAACAAATATCAGCATTGAAATTACTGTAGTAACGGTAATAATGTGCAGCAATTACTGTAGTAACTGTAATTGTGCACAGCCCACATTGTTCTAAAGAATAACGTGGGGAATTAAATCTCCTTCAGTGTTTTTTTAAATGCATCAGGTTTCAGTAAATGATCTTCAAATTGTAAAAACGCTGAATCTGTCAAACTCTTGTCATACGTATCTGGTTGGAATTGATATATGTGGAGTAATTAGGTCTAATTAAGGTAATATGTAAAGATGAACATTTTGGGCCTGATTTATACTCGAAACCTTCACGCAACTTGCTTTTAATAAATGAGCATGGATTTGAGAATAGTTCTGACTGTATTCAAATCCAAGTGAATTTCAAGATACGCTTTAATTTGAATCTGGGGGTAAGTAGGCTCTACCTTGTTAATAGAACTTGCCATATGTTAACATACAGAACAGGACGAGTATATTGTGAAACCCCAATGGTCTGCAATATACATTATGAGTAAGAAATACAGTCAAAAAGCAATACTATATTGTGAAAAGTGGACAAAAATAACTGCTGAGTGTGTGAAAAAAAAAATTCCTGGCGTTGGTAACTTTGATTCTGATATATTGAATTTGGTTAAAGATCAGATTTGTATGTTGAGTTCAAGAAAATTAAGGAGTAAACATATCACATGTTTAAATTTGTAGCAGTGTGAAGGTAACGTTTGGTATGATAGAAACTAGCGCAGGCGGATAAAGACAATTGCTTAAAATCTGAGTAGGCAACAGCATCACCCCACCTTATGTGGATAATATAAAAGTGCAGCCAGGGAAAATAGTGAGCTTTGTAATGTATACACAGTGTTGAAAATAAAAGTAAATGTATTTTAGTGAAGTGGATGGTAATAAATTATTTTAATCCCTGCAATGGCTTATATATTTTCAGAGGGGGAATATTGTCCTACTCACATTTACTACTACAGACATCAATTGAACCTCCTCACATACTAGTAAAGAAAAGAAAACAGAGCTATTCATTGTGCAGAAGCAATAATTCCAGCTAATTTATGCTGGGTGCACTGATACTATAGAAAAAAATCAGGAGAAAGAAAAAGCGCAAAAAGGGAGACTCAAGTATAAAATAAACAATACCACCATGCAGCAATATAGACATACATAAAAAATATTTATTTAATTAAAAACACAGAAAAAAATATATAAAATATAATAATTGTTTCATAAAACAAAATTAAATTAAAATTCACTCTATATAGGGTTATTGAGGACTATTCATGGTATGCAATGAAAAACACCTATAGTGCATATATAGTAAAAAATAATTAGAGTTAATATAGTCCTGGATTCTACAATGATTAGTCAAAATCAAAGGGATCCGTCCACAGAGATTATTCAAAATCATAATCTTTACTCAAATTCTTTACTCAAATTCTTTTTTCCTAATTATAAATAAATATATAAGTCCTGGCTAAACAAAATGGCAATATTAGATTAGATGTACAATGACACATACAGGTATATGGGTAAGGAGCTACAAACATATGAAAAGTACAGCATACAATGGTACTAAATTATCTTACTACCATTACTGGTGAATATAGTTTGATGTAAGCCACCCAGTTTGATGATAAGTGTTGTGCTATCATAATGGGCAGTGTGGTAAACATTTGACTAAGGTGACCACAGAAAATAACAATGGGATTGTATTAAGGGGGACAGTTATCACAGAAATTTAAGTGTTATATTACGATCCTGCAAAAGATTCTTCAAAGGGCGAGAGTGTTGGAAATACTCTCAAAGGGTGGAACTGTTAAAGGTAAATAATTGGATGAAGATGGTAATCAATATTTTTTGTACACTACAATCAAAAGCGATGCGATCTATATGCAACGTGATTATTTTCATAACAACCTTTTATTAAGCTTAACGATTACTAATCTTTTTATATAAAATAAAGTTGTAAAGAGTATAAAATATTTTTCCAACTTACAAATTACATAGTGTTTGGTGTCATTCTGCTTGCAATTGCATGAGAACGTTTCCATTATTATTTGTGTAGCGTTCACTCTGCGAACGCTAGCTATAAATAATATCTCTTTTTCATACACTAAAAAGCCAGCTCACAGGGATCATAAAACCAGTTTATACGGGTCTAGAGATCACAAACTGATGCTCTCAGTTTCAAGGAAAAATGACCAGAAGAATTCACAAATGCTGTGCTGAGTTCTTGAGAGGTTATGACCTGGCAACCTCTGAATGAACACCTTAATACTGTGTACCTCTGTGATGTCACTGTTTTTTTACAACTGTACAATGTATACACTGTTAAGCCCTGGCTTTGGACCCCAGAGCTTTCTGAAATAAGCTTGTGCTAGTGCTAGCAGGCACCTGCTTATGCATACCAAACGTTGCTTTGTATTCTATTTGCTAATAAAACCTAAGTGCTTTGGAGCCACAGCAATCGTATTGGAGAATCTTTATTTTAAACAATAAATGGTGAAGTGCATATTTAGGTTACCAGGTTTGCAGATGAAGCAGAAGGCACTAGGCCCATGTTAGCCAGCAGGCACGAGGCACTAGATGACTTGAGGGAGAATCAGGCATGAGAGTCAGACAAGACAGGGTCAAAAGTTGGAAGTTCCACAAACAATACTAAGGACTAGACTGAAGCAAAGTCAAATGAAACCGGGATCTATGTCACAGAAAGAGGTGCAAAACGGTGGAACAGGAAAAGTCAGAAAATCAGAACAACAACAGGCACAATTCACAGGAGTACTGACAGGAACCAGAAGCAGCAAACAATTGATGAACTGCAAGGAGCAATATTTGGGGGTGGGTATATAAGGCAGTAGAACAGGTGCAGGTGATTATCAGGGAAAGAGGATAACTCCTGCAGGCAAGGTTAGGGGAGGGCTGGCAAATGTTATTCTGGAGGGTAAGACTTGACTCAGCAACCTATTAGGAACATTTTAAAGGAAAAAAAAATGCAGGTGGCCCAGTGTCCCAGCTGAAGGTAGCCCATTATGTATTCAATTTACATGTACCAACAATTTCTTTACTTCTTTGAAACAAACCATTTTTTATATGTTACTTTTCTTTGTGTTTACCAAAATTATTATTTACATGCTAACTACTGACCTTTTGGGTCTCTAAATTTATTTGATTAAACCTACTGTGTGTGTTCTTGTACAGCAGCTGAATCAATACATATTGCTTTTTACTGCACTATTTTGGCATCTGTTAATAAGTAACATGAGATTAACATGCTGTGTACTAAGAGTGTATCACCTCCAAAGGAACATCTGTTTGTATCTCAGAGCTTGTAAGTCAAATACCATAACCCTGAAAAAGCATTGAAACTTTTCTATGTAACAATTCCAAATTAAATCATTTTATTCTTATTTTAAAAATATCTAAAATGTAAGGTTTATTTTTCAAAAAGTGTCAGAATAAACTATGGATAATTAATGAATGAGTCTGACTCAAACGTTGTTCTCTGTCCAAGAATGTTGAACTTAACTTTTATTGTTGCTATAACTATTATGGTAATTGTTTACATTTCCAGTTCTGTTGGCAAATATTTTGACTGTTGTACCCTTCTATCCAAGATACTCCACAAAGTATTAATGGTAATCTTCCATTTTTACTTGGAGACATAAATGGGAACTTTTATACTATTTGCTTGGAGTCACCACATTGGCCAAAGTGTCATGGAAATATACACTACTATAAATATAGACATCTTCATTGGTTTTAGAAAACAATAACTTTTTTGTACAAAATAATCTCTCATATGAGGTATGTATATCAATGAATTGATCAGCAAGATGTACTTTATCAATCAAACAGTATATTGTATTTAAAAATAGTAGATTTTCTTTGTGAACTTACTTAAATAATTAAATATTCTTAGTAGATGTACCAAACTTTCTAACAAGGAAAAGTGGAGGTATTGCCCATAGTATCCAGTCATATTCTGTCAATCATTTTATAGAATGTACTAGATAATTACAGCTAGAATGTGATTGCTATGGGCAACACCTCCAGCCCGTTTAGAAGGTTTGATAAATCTACCACTTAGGGCTAGATTTACTAAGCTACTGGTTGGAAAAAGTGGGGATGTTGCCTATAGCAACCAATCAGATTCTAGCTTTCATTTATTAAGTACTTTCTACAAAATGACAGCTAGAATCTGATTGGTTGCTATAGGCAACATCCCCACTTTTGCAAACTCGCAGCTTAGTAAATCTAGCCCTTAGTGTTACTATACGTAGAAGATTTAATATGCAGATATGGTATCTATTACCAGAAAATTCTTTATCCAGAAAATTCTGAGAACCAGAGCTTTAACAGCTATGGAAATAAAATTCTTAAACACAATGGTCGCACCCATTTTACCATCATTATATAGAATTTACTCTCAACCCATTTCAATTATATTTGCTGCACGTTTTGCATCCATTCAAGTCCACTTCAATTTTTCTTTTCAAAACCTTTTATCCCTTGCCATCCCTTCTATTAACACCCATTTCCCCTCTCCATACTGTCACTTCCACCTGTTGATAATGTAAGGCAAAGAAATTTGCTTTATTTTTTCATTTGTTTTTTAGGCAGTATTGAATATCTTTGGCCCTTTTCTTAATATTACACAATATGTATTAATAGTGTTATGTGCGTATTGTCGCTAACCAATAACGATTGTCGAACCTCGATTTGTGTTTCCAACGCACAAAGATTTATTCGCCAATAGTAGAATAATATGCCGAAGCGAAGTGATAATAAATACAGCCGTTATTTATCGCAGGCGCTCTGGATCCAGTGTGCAGTCATTCAATCCTGAAGTCTGGGGACAAGATGTCTGAACACTAGATGTGAAGCTGCTGCTTATATACACACAGAAATACAGTAACACAATGAGGATGGAATAGCTTGCATCTTTTGGTCCAGGTCTCAGGAAGGTCCAAGGGGTTGTCAATCATTGGCTAGTTCATCCTAAGGAATCCAAAGGAGGGGGTCACCTCTCCAGGGGGTATGCTCAGCTCTTCCCGCCAAGATTCCTTAGTCTTAAGTAGTTCATAATTCCCTATCATTCATAACTTGTGTATGCACTCTGCGATTCCCTCGCAGAGTGAACCAAACAGTAGGATATGTAAAGAGGTTTATTATGATATCACTCATGATATGATTCCTTCAACCTGTTCCGTGTATTTCACTAATATGCATGTAACTCTAATATAACATATAAATACTACTATATTTTGACATTACTGATGTGTTGCAACTACCATTAATGTGTACTATTTTATAAGTATGCGTGTTTGTGCGAATGTAAGGTAAAATACCAATTACTGTTGCTGCCATTTGTAGTGGATGCGTACACCCTTTCACGCCGTAGCGTGCCCTTGTACGCCGTAGCGTACCGCATGCATCTTTTCAGACAAAGACAACCAAGTTTGCTCGACTTTAATTGAAATGACTTTATCCAATTTGCTGACTTCGACAATAGACACTAAAATCATTTATATTTTGTATGTCTATGGAAGTGCACATTTTATACCCTCACTGCTACTACATAAGCTGCAACCCCATAGGTATTGGTAGATCCTGTAGGAAATCCACCATAGTCAAGTGGGTTCAGTTTCCTAATAGGAGACCAGAATTCTGATTCCTGTAGAAAGAGAATTGAGAAATACTAGTGTGATGTTCCATTTTTCTTGGTGGCATAAATGGGAATTTCCATACTGTTTGCTTGGAGTGCTCACATTTGCCAAAGTGTCATAATAATAAATAATATTATAAATATAGAAATCTTGATTGGTTTTAGCAAACATGAGCTTTTGTACAAAATTGTCTCTCATAGGACAAAGGTATATCACTGACATTTTTAGCATAACAAACTTTATCAATCACACACTACATTGTTTTATGAATAGGGTACCCTTGTGTAAATATCTTACACAATTAAATAGACCCTTATGGGTATATTTATTAAACTGCGGTTTTGAAGAAGTGGAGATGTTGCCTATAGCAACCAATCAGATTCTAATTATTATTTATTTAGTATATTCTACAAAATGACTGCTAGAATCTGATTGGTTACTATAGGCAACATCTCCACTTTTTCAAACCTGCCGTTTAGTAAATATACCCCTAAATGTCTCTGCACAGAATAAGGTATCTTAAATATATGTAGGTTATTACACTTAGTTGATTTACAGTTACTACACTTAAGCAACACATTCACAGAATAGTAAATGTGTTTTGCAGTATTCTAGTACTTTAAATTCTATATTTTCTTCTTTTCTTGCTCTATGTTTGTTGAAGACGATACTCTATGTGTCTGAGTCATTAAGGAGAGCAAAGCATAAAAAGAAGTAACTTTGCACCTGGACAAAACCATGTTGCATTGGAGGGGAGGTAAATTTAAAATGTGGGGACAGATTTATAGTTGGGATAGGGCATGTCCTAGATGAACTTTAAATTTCAGTGTAAAAATAAAGCTATCAAGTATTTGTATCTCTAATTGGTCCAGGTTCAACTAAAATTCACAGAATAATTTAGGCCTCCAGGAGAAGCAGGCCAATCACAGGGTATTAAACATAAAGTAGAATACAATGTGAAAGGAACAAGCAAATGTTGCATGTCTATAACTTTAAAAAACGATTTTACCGCCCCTCTGGCACTCAATCTTCCTGGATTATTCTAAAAGTAATGTGTGAATGCTACTATTTGTGACTGTGACGTGTGATGTGAACTGTGACTTATCAGTGGCTTGGCCTCTTACTATTCTACTCTTCACTTCTGTTCTGTGTGATGCCTGATTTGCTTTTTTTTATTTGACATCCTACTTAGTTAGCTATATAGTGACTCCCAATCTATACGCTTGAGTACCGGTATATATATTTTTTTCATTGTACCAATCTTCACCTCCTGGTTTTTATTTAATTCAGCACTGCAATAATTGCAAAATGTTTTGGTGCGGTACGGACAAAGGAGCAAATATACTCAGTCATTATGATTTATGGACATAGCAGTCACTACAAGGCAAGTGTCAGACAACAGCGGTTAGAAGCATGATGCAGCCAATCATATAGCAAAGAGTCAAAACTGAAAGGGAGGCAAATGTATATACTGTATAAACTGGACATGGATACAAAAAAGGAAATCAGAAAAAAATGTAAGTAAATTAAGGCTGGACATGCAGACAGGCCTCAAAATGCTACATTAACCTCTTGGGGGGAATTCCGTTATGACGGTAATATTAGCGGCGTTAGAACTACCGTAACAACGGTAATTACGCGCATTAGGGTAATCCCCCCAGTATACTAACAAATCAAGAAAGTTCCTGTGAGCTCATTACAAATTAATTTGTTAGGGTGTACAGACAAAGAATTGAGAGACAAAACAACCAATTAAAGAACATGAAGAGATAGGTTAGAACACCCACAATCAAGGTGACCAGACAGCAAACATCGTCCCTGTTTCTGCCAAGACTTCTTTGGAAGGAACATGGAAGTCCTGACAAACCAAATGGCAAGAACAAATTAATTTTCCATTTAGCATTGTTGTCTTACATGATGGTTCTGTCAGATGATGACTATTATGACGTGATAAATCCATAGTAAAAATCTAAACCAGCCATGTGTTTGCTTTGCCACAAAATAATTACTGATGCTAGTGTTAGACAAAGGAAAAAATTGTAGCTGAACATATTCTAAAGCACTCTAGCTAAATACACACTTGCAAAAATGATATCTTTAGAAATGATGCATTTCAAGTTTGTTGAATCTGCATGATGTCAGGAAATAGCACCTATACATCAACACTAAAAAAACATTTTTACTTTTAAACACAATACTCAGATTTCAGTTCATGTGTTGTGCTACTTGCTAGTACTACAGATACTATAGATGGCTAATAGGAAATAGAACTGGAAAATCAGAGCCTTGATTTGTCAAATCAGAGCAGATCATTTGAAAGTAAAATTAAAAATATGTATTAGGCTAAATAATGGCAAACAGAATTTTGGGGTCTTCATCCTTATTCATTACTTGACAATGTAGCAAAATTCATTAAAACTTGTAGTTTTTTTAATTTTTGTTTTTCAGTTATATAGTTTTTCAGTTTCATTTTACACTAGACTAGACGTTTAGTCCCTGTTTTATTAAATATTAACTCTATATAGATAAGAACACTGATTTTACAATACAAAAAATGTATACAGATGACATCAACTTAAAGTGTATACATTAAATATATCAATATTTTTGGATATGAGTCATTGCACTCTTATAGCCTATAATTGCTGCCAGTAAATATTAAAACATTAATACATATGTTAAAAATAATGAAAGAATGATAAATAGCTGAGTTTTGTGAAGTGAAAACACCAATCACGCTATTATACTTTACTACTTTTAGTCAGTGTTATGCTAGTTTGCCTGAGATTAATCTCATTTCATAGGTCAAAGTAGCCCCAAAAGAAGCCTTATCGCAGGAGATCTTATTCTTGTTGGGATTCTCCATGAATTAATCCATTCAAGGATTTTTGCAGAATCAGGAGTTTTGGATTAACAGGTGCTGTATGCAAAGTCCTGCCAGCCCTCTTGATACATGGTCCTACTACAGATAGCGGCATGAACCTCTCTTAGCACACCTCTGACTGCAGTACAGTATTTGCAATATCAGTCCTCCCCAAGGTGACTACAGATCTTTCAAAAACATTTTACAGGTACATGCAGAGAACCGTATTATACAAATTTTTATACATAATCAAGGGGATGGGTGGGTTAAACTATTTTATTATACTATGTAGTGGTAATAATAATAATAATAATAATAATAATAATAATAATAATAATAATGTGCCCAGTGCTCTCTAACCACAGGACTACAAGGGGACTGCAAAAAATGGAAAGAAGAATCCTGACGACATTCCATTTAATGTGGGAAATAAAGTGCAGGAATGGCAGGGTAAGTATAACCCTTTATTTCACCACGGCCATTACACAAAGAAAAATCTATTCATACACAACAGGTATCAGCAGTAGAACTTTTCATAGACAATGACCTTGTCTTATGTAAGCACATTTGCAGATAATTATTAAACACAGTTTGAGTTATAGCAGTTGGAAAATAAAGTGGAAAAACAGGAGTAAACCTATATCTCACAGGTGAAAACATTCATTCAACATGTTTCAAAGGTAGCCTCCAGCAAAGTATATACACAGTGTCAAATTCTTTCTGTCCACCAGCACAGGCTCCCATCTAATGCTATGATTGATTGTTATTTCAGCAGAAGAAAGCAGCCAAGTCAATTGAAATACAGGAGGATACTTTTGTAATAAATATAAAAAAGACTTCCAGGAATCCTACACCAGGGACATGTGTTACCAGCTGTGAGCTTACTATAGGATCTACATAGGTGGGGAATATCTTATTTTAAACCATTACATATTGAAAAAACAGGCAGCAATAAATAAATACATTCACAATTAGTGCAACCTTATAAAATTAACCAAAAACCTAATCGGCTATTTCTATTAAGTATAGCAAACCGAATATGGACATTTTAATTTATTCTGTGATGCAGATCACCCCGCACACTCGGCTTCTCATCAATCAGGGAGAATTCTAGCAATATTCCTATTGTGACATCACAGGATTTGCTATTATCAATTCTGTAGTCTAGCTCAATAAAACAACCCCTTTCAATGCTGTGAACAGTGATCTGGAGGCCACATCACTGGGACCTGATTCTGTCAATGACAGGCGATTTCTGAGTATGGGACCACTGCTGTACACACTCATCATATTCAGCTAACATTAATATACATTGGTGAGCAATTAAACACCATCAACATAGTTCTGTAGACAATGGTTGGAAAGGAGTTAAAGTTCTTTATTTATATAAAACTGTTGAACATTTGAATGCTAGACAACTGACCCAAGTCATCTCAAATTTAGTAATCATTTCCCTGTGGGCATGCAAAACTTTCATCTATAAGCTTTTCCAGCCCTCAACTGTGGGTTTGCATGGTCATATCCAGGACATGGTTTTAGTTTTCCCACTGTAGGAATTATTCATTAAAGTGTGTGGTGTTTATTGGGAGTCCTAACTACCAATAAACACAGAATGGATGACCGGGAGATCTCAATAATACTATAAAGTTTATCCAGTGTTTGTGACCAGAATACATGAACCTTGGGGCATGACCACAATAGATGATAATATGAGGTACCTTCTTCCTGGCACTTGAGGCATCGTCAATGTACATTTAGGCCATCCCTTTGTTTGCAGAAATGAGAAACATATGCTCTGTGAATTAATAGAGTTTGTATAAAGGTATTTCTGACATTAATTAATATTGTAGAATGAACTAACAGGGCATCCAAGCGGTCCTCCTCCTCAATCTCTCCCAGATGAAGGGTGGACAATTTACAAGGGTCAGTCATATAAATAATGTTAAATAATAGTTATATAAGTTTCTGCAGTGGCCTTTTTCTAAAAGTTGCTTCTTTGGAGTCTGCCCATCTTGATCTCACCATTTGTGTCACGTGGAGTATCTGGATATATCAAAAAAGTGTTGATTGGCCTAATCTAACTTAAACTATAATTGCTGGTGAGAGGGCAATAATTCAATTTTCATATAGGTCCTTAATTTCTGTGGATCTGTCCATGCAAAACAATTCTGGAAGAGGACTTTATACCATAAGGACGTGTTTTTAGAAACTCTATTGTTTAAGATACTCGATCTTCATTATGCTGTTTCAGCCTGTGGGCAAGCCCAGTGTTCAGCTTTGTTTTTGAACTGATCTATCACTGGTGTTACATTGAGTTTAGCATAATCTCTCCACTTACAGGAGACTGTGATACACAATTATTAAAGGTATCTAAACCTATGCATAATGGGGTGGGGCAGATTATTAGCAGGCTGGAGATCTATTGGAAATATAATAGAATTGCCCCTATTATACTTTAGGCCCGAGAAATGGCCAACGTGTTCCATTGTTTGAAGAGCAGTTAATAGTGACTGTTTAAAAAAAAAAATAGTGTGCCATCCAGATATAAATTATTTTTTTCATGTGTTGAGACAAATTGTAACCAGATGATTCAGTCTTTATTTCTTTACAATTATTGTTATTATTATTATTATTATTATTATTATTATGAATCATTTTTATTTTTTTATTGCCATGGGATTGATTATGAAAAGGGCCAAGGAGAGGAGGAATTCCTGCCTGATCCTCCTCCACAATGAAAAAGGTGTGGATACAATATTTTCTGTTTGAATCCTAGCTATTGTATGCTGATATAAAAGTGATGGCAAAAATGAATTTAACTATCACTTCCCCAAAAATGCCAATTCTACTGAATTGAGTGCTTTGCCGCATCCAGTGACACCCCTATTTTGGTGTCCTGTGTTGCTATGTAGGATATGAAGATGTGTCTGGAAGTGGTAAATATTATTAGGTGGATTGGCATGAAACCAGTTTGACATTTGTGAGTTATTGTGGTAATAACCCTGTTCAGTCTTGTAGCTACCATTTTAGTGTTTTATCTAGATTTACAAATGAGAATGGGTAGTATGCTCACACTCCTTTGGAGTAAACAATAATTCTGGCTTCTGTCATTGAGAGAGGAAGAGTACTCACTTCTCACACAACATTATAGTTAGGAATTGAGGGGCTAGTATATCAGAATATTTTTTATATAAATTTGTTGGAATTCCATCAGACCCTGATACTTTAGTTGTAGGGCATAGATTTATGACATCCAAGATCTCTTCTAGCTCTATGGTGGCATCAAGTAAGTCTCTACTCTTGTTCAATGATTGTGTGAAGGTTAATTTTACGAGATAACCCTCTATAAACACTGGGCATTTGCTACTTATGGATCTTTACAGGTGGACATAAAAGTCCTGGAATCTATTAATAATATTAATTGGGTGATAAACTCAAAATGTGAATCCTTTATAGCAACGCTAAGTGATATGTTATCAACCTGTCTACTCAGTAGTGCTCGCAATTGTCATGCTTTGTCCCCATGTTCAAAATAAACATGTTGGTTCTCTTCCATACAGACTTTTAAAGAGCTTATATAAGTTTTTCTCGCTAAATCCAACAGTTGTTTCTTATCACTGGCTTTCTGTGCAGTTTAGTCTTGTTGTGCTTCTGCCTGGTTCTAAATTAGAATGTCAGCTGTGTTATGTTTCTTGTATATGTACAGGCAGATGCTATATGTGCTCCTCACATACAAGCCTTTGCTGTATCCCACATGGTGTGAGTAGAATTAGTGTTAATTAAAAAAAAACCCCAGTGGTTTCAGTATCTTATATGGCTTTCAATATATGTGTAATATTTAGCCAGTAGGGATGTTTTATTAAGTTTTGAGGTTAAGCTCCAACATGAGAGGACTATGGTCAGATACACCTTGAGGTGGGGAATCAAAGCTGTGAAGAATAGGGCTAGGTCAATATGTGAAAGGGTCAGATGAGTTACAGAATAACAGTAATATGCCATACATGTAATATTTTTAAATCTCTACACATCTACAATTTGTAGGTGATAAGGATATTCCATTTTTCCAACACTTTTGCCTCTATTTGAGAATCAGTCATGTTGTCGTTTTTACACAAAACTAGTAAAACCTATTTTAGGCTGAGGAGCTAGTTTACATTTACATATCAAATGTTGTGAACCACATCCGACAAAGAGCCACATCACACATTGACTACTTCTGGTGGCAGGGTTTGCTCAACCCACAAACAAGGTTTTAAATCTCATTATAAAGGCTGATCTCTCTCTTCTTTCAATCTCACTGGAGCACACAGCTGAACATATTGACAAGTATAATAATTTTGGCTAAGATCAGGTGTAGATACCCATGTACATAGTAGGGGTTTAAAGACACCCCCTATAGGCGATGAGCTGTCACCTGGACCTCTGGCCAAAAGACCGGTGGTGTCTGGAGCCAAGGTTTAAAGGGAGCTAGGGGTGCCCGAAAATTCACTGGTGATGGGCAACCTGCAACACGCTCACTGTGAACAGAGTATGGCACGAGCACTAAGCACTTCTAACCTCCCTTCATCACTTTTTAGTTCTTGGTCCTGGTCTTTTGGCTGGGCCAGAAATTTTTTTAAATCCCCCAGCCACTTGACTGGGGCCTGCAGGCACATTTATTTATTTATTGGACACATAGCACTTATCACAAAGCACTTTTTAAGGTTTTTCTTTTTTTGATTGCTGTGGAGCACGTTTGTTGGGGTTTGGGTATAGACCCTTATGGGCAACCCTCTCTCCCTAAGTTATCTAAGGCTTCCTTCTTAGGAACGGAGCTAAAGAACCAGTCCTCGGGGGAAAGCTTCAACCCAACCTCTGGGAAAATGGGACCACACGAGCCTTGTGGTGGAGATGGTCCTGAATACCCTTGCCTCCTATGGGGTCTTTTGCTTCCGGAGGTCGGGGATGTAAAGGTTTGGCAAAGGAGGGCCTGAAGATCTCTTTTTTTACCTCTCCGGGGCCTTTTGGAAGGGTCCAAAGACCCAAGCCCCCAGCACAGTCACAGACTGCACTGGGTGATTTGGAGCATACACTTTGGGCTTCAATAGTAATGTTATGGAGACTGTAAGTTGAATGAATGAATTGAATGGAATGGTGTTTTTTTAACAGCTGTAAATTGAATGGATTGAATAAAATGGAATTTTATGGAAACTGTAAATATAATGGATTAAGTCTAGTAACACACTGCAGGTTTTTCAGCCGATTATCGGGCCAATCACCCATTAAAGCGCCACTCGGCAACATATTGCATTAGTATGTATAATCACATGATGGTGATTATACACACTATGGTGTTTGCTGTGTGAGGAAACATGGAAGACCATTTGTGCTAGTACATGGGTGAGATTGCTATGTTTGCAGCTGGCTTTTATGTGAAATTAAGACTGGAAATTGGTAGTTTATAGTGCTTTATTTCAATGGAATATATATAGTTTGTGATTGTTTGTCTTTGTGATTGCATGTGATATAAATGGAATTATATGCATTGATGTAAGATTGTCTATGTGATAAGGAGAGTTTTATCTGTAATATATCTGACAATAAGATGGCGGACACCTTACTAGGATCTGAACCTATTATGCTATTGAGAGACATCCTTATACACATGCACATGAAGAGTGATATAAATGGTATATGTTTCTGTGTGAGATTGCTGAAGTTTGTTTGAGATAGCTGGAATTAAATAATGTTAAATAGCTGAAGTTTGTAAGAGATGTTTAAGTTACAGAGGTGAATGGCTGTATAGCTAGCATGTAATGCTGCTAGTCGGCGTTATGAGATTAGTACAATGTGTCTGATTTAATCCTTCCATGATTTGAAGATGGCTGCTATTGTGAGTAAATATGACTGCTGTGATTGAACAAAACACCCCCCTATGAGATAAGTGGTATCTTTGTTGCAATGTAATGCACTATTGAGAGTATATGGTTTTGATTCATGTATAATGAATGTGAGTGGTATGGAATATAAATTGCATTTGAAGTCTATAGTGTTGTGAAGGTTCTGTGATATACATTAGGGTATAGGCAGTGTTGGAATTTGTGTTCACATGAGTTTTTAAATATGATTCTCAATATTGCCTTGAGTTTGAAAAATGGAGGACAACATGAACATTGTATACAACTCTCCCCCGCAAACTCTCCCCCACACATACACACACACACCACACAATACAAGCTCACACACACCTTTAAGCAAAATAGGTAGAACTAATTCTGACACACACATGCAATAACTTATATATAAAACAGGCAATACTAATATAGTAAACAAAATTTGATGTTGTATACTTTATTTACTACACGGTTTTATATTATGTATATGATTGTTACAACTAGAACGATAAGTGGAATACCATAAATTTTAAATGAAGCTCCATCTTGTGTGCAGTTTTTCTTGATAGTATAAGCTTATGATATAAATATTGGTCCTGTGGATTTAGAGCAGAAAAGGAACGGTATTCCTAGGGTTAAGCTAGAAACTACCTTTGCGAGGAGTTTACTATGGTAATAGTTATAAATAAGTTATTAAATGGTCATTAGCACATGTGACAAACTATTAAACCCTCAGAGTTACCAAAAAGACAGTACTAGTCCCTTCCCCTTTAACAGTAGGTGGTTGATGAAAGTCTGTCTAGCATAAAATGTCTTATACCTATGACTGATATATCAGGAACTCTTGCTGCACAAAACTTAAGAATCTGGGCATGCAATGGGTGGATAGAAATAGCACATTGCAATATTGGGATGCTATGAATGAGGCAATGACACAACACCCATCTAGGTCCAGATGGATCTGAAACAATGCATGTGGTAGATTGATCGTCACCTCTCATAGGTTGGGTGCCTGTTAGGGGATGAGTGGGCATCCATTTGGATTGCCAGCTGGGTTAAAATCATTGAAGTGCCCAGAATTTTGACAAAGCCAATAAACTCTCTGGGACATTGCATGATAATCCTTTAATTATTTCACCAAAATCATCTGCCCTGGCAAACTGCAACACTTTTTTCTCGTTTTACTGTGTTGCTCAGTTCAAACTGATGTAATTTCAATTCTTAGATATGTGTTCTCTGTGTCCACCCTGGGAATCCTGTGACTTAATATAGTGATGTCCATTCTTGCCTCATTAATTGTGGTGGTGAAGGTGTTAGTTAGCGTATTCTGGCACTTGATAAATGCATCCAAGGCTTCTGCCATTTTCAGTTCAGATACTTTTTCCACAAGTTGTGAGGCTGTTCTTGAGCCAAGGCTTAAATTGGACCAGTTGTAATGCATTTTTATAGTTTGTTTTACATCTCAGCAATTTTGTTCCCCATGATTAATTAAGTGCTATGGCACCATCTGGAGTAAGTAGGCTGGTAGAGAGAGGTATGATTTAGACAACCAGAAGTGGTCTAGAGAAGCTCCTTTGCAGCACATATGTTCTTCTAGCCTCTAATATCATGACCCCAATACCTACTCATTTTGATACTCTCACAACGTGTAGTAATATACTGTCATTGTATAACTGGATTAAGATATTTTAACTTTCCATACCAGGCCTGTAAATTACATCTTGCTTTGGATTGCAATAGATTTATAGATAGGAAGTCTATTGTAAATAGAAGGAAAAAACACACCCATGAATCATATCTTTCACTGAGTTATGTTTAATTCTGACAAATTCTTGAATCTTTTACATACACTATATTTGAAGTCGTGTTCCTTGTAGTTCTTTTATATGAAGCCTACATTTCAAGTTTGATGGTCCTTCAAGTATTTCAAATTGGATACAGTGGGAATTCTTTTTTGGGGGGGGGCATAAATAACCATACAAACATCAAAAATAATTGTCCACCTACTAAACTGCAATTCATTGCCCAATAAACTGGCACCATAGTTCAGTGGCTAAATACATGACTTTAGCCCATAGCTAATTTAATATTGGACATGTTCATCAGATATGGAAATTTGATCCAAGGCAGGTACAGAAACAGTCGGGTGTCATGGGTAAGAATCTGCTTATCTTGAATGGCGTTAAATACCAATCATGTAACATTTTAATATTTTGCTGGAGAAATGACCAGTTCCCTTGTCCTGCTAGTTTGAGTATAAATGTCCTTCACTGTTTGTTTTCTCTACAAGTTGAGAAATTGAGCAAAAATGCAAACTGCTAATTGCATTCATTGTATGACTGACAGATTTTGGTGATCTCCATGGGTGTTCTGGTCTATGGCTGTGATGTGTCTTAATAAGATATGCACCACTGGATTCTTAGTTGCCAAGACCAGTGCTCTACCAGTACATTTCTCCTCGTATGCCTGACTAAAACATAAGCCTGGTTATAAAAATCATACGAGAAAAGGGATATTCAATTCTGTTCATCAAGTGAACAACTTCTTGGGCTCTAAATTGCATTACATGGTTCAGTTACCACCCACCCTAATTGAAGTTGGGTGAATGTGTCATAACAACACTCACCCAGAGATTAGCATTAAAGTGCATTTGAGGAATGTTCTAGATGTCTGTGTCTGGTATATAACAAGACAAAATAATGAACAGACTTTGGGTCATACAGGGACTAATTTGTAATATTCAGGACTAAAAGTGATCAGTGCAGCAGATTGCAGTCATCCGCATACGTGGTAAAAGCTACTAGAGACTGACACAGATGGCTCAGTGAACAAAATATTTAATGCATGAGATTGAATATAGAATACTCCATTACTGGTTTCAGCACTGCAAAGGCCATTATCAAAAGGAAATGTTAGATAAGTACAGATTCCTGTGATATTTAAAACTAAATTACAGTAAAGAAATCAATAAACTGATACAAGTTAACAATAAATGGAGAGCAGCAACATCTTGTTGTTGTTTGTGCAAATCATCATCACTATCATTTATTTATATAGCGCCAGCAAATTCCATAGCACTTTACAATTGGGGACAAACACAGTAATATACAATACTGGGAAATACAGACAAAGAGGTAAGAAGGCACTGTTCGCTAGCCTACAATCTATGGGACAATGTGAGCTAGATACATGAGGTTAAGCCTAAATATTGCATTTCGTTCCAGCCCAATTGCAAAGGTAAAAGCGATTTGTATGCAATATTGGTCAGGGGATCAGAGGTTTGTAGTCCTGTGTGAAATATATAAAGGGTGGTAATAGGATAATCCAGTGAGGTTAGAGGGTAGTAGAGGAATATTATAAACTTACAAGAAGAGGTGGGTTTCAGAAAATGCTTAAAGGTTTGAAGACAAGAGGAAATCTTAGTGTGCAAGGGAGAGATTTCTGCAAAGTTGGTATTCCGCAAAAAGTATTTTATATCTATCTCCTCTTCTGATAAGAAATAAAAACATGATCTATACCTATAAATCTAAGTGCTATAACACTGCTATTGTGGTACTCAGCAAATTGAACATTAGCTGAAATTTTTCCCATGTTTTCACCTTATGCATGATTTATGTTTAATAATTCATTCTTCAAGTGGGCAAATAGTACAACCTAAATAAAGAAGAAACAATAACATACAAGCTGTACTACAAATAGTTCAATAATTTGAAGACAAATTAATACAAAAACTAATTTAGTTTGTTCTCTTGACTAAGATGATGAATATATTATACTTTACTATACTATGTATTTTGACATTGATTAGAACGTCTACATTTGTAATTATCATATAGTGGCCTATTTAACCACATTTCAACTTGTGGTACCTGTTTCTCTACATAAAGTTAAATAGTAACTTTATCTCCAATATTGTGACTCCTGTAGCTAAATCAGGTCAATTGAATGTAGAATCTTGTAATTTGAGTTCTTCTTGACCTAAATACTAATATTAAAAAAAACTGTCAAAGTACCTTTTCAAGATCCTGTAGTTAAAATATATCTATTAATTTTTAAAACACTACCATACCTGTCATGTAGTAAATCATGTGAGTATTTTCTTTGCTTAAATCTTTGAGTCAAGGCTTGCATTTGAAAAATTGTATTTGTTCTTAATCACCTACTAGTCTTATTTTCCTACATTGGCTTTTTGAAATATTATGTTTTAAATGTGCAGGTTGAAAAAAAATCAAACAGTTTTGCATGTGACTGCTTTTCTAAACAAATAACTATGTACATGATTAACTTTTACATACAGGAGGTTCACATATTCTATAAATTGTAAATGCATAGTAATGTTAATCATCCAAATGATTGTTTCATATATTCATAGAACTCTATTAGTTCTGACTCATTATTTTGCAAAAAATATAAGGACATCATTTGTATATAAAATGCAACTATATCTTACTATTATTGTTATTTATATTAACAAAGATATTATTATAAAAAATGCATTTCTCATAATGATCAAGTGTGGTTGAATAATTTATAAAACATATTTGTGGTTGGATCACGTAGAAATAACTTATTGAAGATATTTCTTTTAATTGGGAGTGCAATGCACCTCTGTATATCATTGTAAATGTACTTATCCTTTTATATTGGTATGTGTTTTGTATGGAAATGTATGGACTTCTGAGACAGTATGTCATGTTTGGGTTTTTCAACTATCTAGAGACAGGAAATCTCATGTTAATTAGACCTTTTCATCGCTCAGTGACCAAAACGTCTGTTGACCCTGATAGACTGGAGGAGGTAAATATACTTACTGGTAGACTCCCTATGCAAGTGATCACAGATTAATGTGAAACTTACAAGTTAAATTGCATTCAAAGCAATTTTAAAGAAATGTTATATCCTGATGGTAAACATTCAATAGAAAACCTTAGCCTGGAGGGGTTTAACACCTTTTACATTGCTACTAGCGGTGCCACTACATCTGATTTTTGTGCAGGCTGCATGAATAAGTCTGGATTGGTTAAAGGGGCAGGAGACTAGATTACCTCCTGCTACGCTAGTGTTCAAAATTGTATTTAAAGAGCCCTGTGTTACACTGAAATGTATTGTACCATCTGTACTTCTGGATATCATTAGTACCTTAAACTAGTGTATGTAAATGTCTGTATTAGGACATTTGAGCTAATAAAATCATCACTTCTTCAAGAACTGACAACTACTTACCCTGCTGTAATTCCTGTGACCTGCAGATTAGACCAAATATAATCCATTATCTGTCTGTTCTGTGGTTGGGACTATGCATCCAGTTATCAGGGCTCTGCACGCTACCCTAGAGCTCGGGTTAGTGTGATAGGCCAAGGGGGACCATCCACATCAACCCTGATCTGAAGGCAAGAGGTCAGGGTTACCAGCCCAGGTGTACCAGCAAGGGGGTATCCTAGTAGCGATAGTTACCCAGAAGGATGCAGTTCTAAGTGCCGCTAATGAACCTAGTGGTGGCAGCAGCAAAAGCCCCTCCTACTGCGGTTAGAAGGCCCATTTGAGATAAAGAAAAGGGGGCAGTGGCAAAGCAAGCCCAACCTGTCCCAGCAACCTAACAGACAATGTGACATAAGAGGTCCATCCTGTCACACTAACATATAGTTTAGCTACCAAAGAGGCTACTACTGAGTTCTTAGCTATGCCCTTGAGCTGAACATAGTACTCACCATTATCATAAATGTTAGCATATCTAGCAAAAGAGTAGATGAAGGAGGGAGAGTGTGACTAAATGTCAACTCTGTAATGCTTATTGATGTGGTATTCTAGATACTAGCAATACTTTAAGAACATTTTGTCTTTTTTGGCACCCATGTATGTTGTTTAGGTAATAGCAAAAATTGAACTTTGACCGTGGGATCTGTATGTACCATGGAATATTGGAAATTTGATCAATACTCATCAGGCATTTGATCACAAAATTCCCTGTCAAGGTCTGTAGTTTTAGTGGGGATATTACTGAATAGCTGCAAAATATTTGGATGTATTAAAACATGTACTTTAATTTTCATCCTGTGCTGCAATTCTGTGAATGAAGAATATGAAAGAGCAGCACAGTGTACTATGTTGCATAATTAAAATCTATGGATGAAACTGCAACTATCAATTCCCTGGGAGGAAAGTAATATCCTTTATATTCTGTGACTGCACTCACATCCTTCTCTGGGTCATAGCCTGTGTCTCTAAGAGTGAGCACAGAACTGCATCTGGTCTAATTTTGGAGTTATTATATTCAAAAATGAATCTAACTCTGAGCACCTGTAATTTACAATCATTATTGGCTATGGACTATCAAACAGTGGCTAATCAACCAAGTTTCATTATACTTTAGCTTCCTTTATTTTACTGTGTATATTCCTTTTACTAATGAATTGTTCTACTGTTTTTATTTGAATTTATTACATTCAATCAATTTAGTTAGAAGTGAATTGAGAAAATTATAAGCAAATTATTTAATAAAGGTTATTTTTTTAAATTGAGATTTTTTTTATAAATGTTTTAATTTATACCTTGCACATCTGCTAATTAAATATTATTTTATTCCGCATTATACAATTTATACTCATATTACTTATATTAAGTTCTAGAATAAATATGCTATATAACAATCAATTGGATTGAATAAAGAGCGCTGATCAGTTTTGAGAGATTTTTATCCATAGATTTTAAGAGGGTCAGCAACATCGTTTATTACCAATTTAATTTTTCCTGCTCCAGTTTTGGAATTAGAGTATGGATATTATTGGATAATTCTGCAATCTCTGCTTGTAATGTAGTGAATTTTTGGTCTGTATTTGTAGCATCAATAATTACAGCATCGACTATTTGCCGCGTCTGTTTAATACTGCTTCACTTTTTTACATACAGGCTGGATCACCTGTCCTAATGCCAGGAAGTTATGTACCCTGTGCACCATTGATATTAAATCGGCTTTCCAAAATGCAGAAATACTCCATGCATGAAAATTATAATCATACATTTCTGTGTTAGTTTTTTCTAATCTTGGTTAAGAGCAAGTTCATGTGCAGTGGTTGGAGGTGATTTACTGAAATGAGTTACTTAAAGAAGAGTTGCAATACGAGGGATGCTTTGTTTCTCACAGAACACAATAATTGTTTATTTTCACAACACCACCTGACATGACAAGGTCATATCTGGATGTGCCAATTATATCACTTGTAACATCTTAATAACATGCAATGATTACCACTTGTCTTGCATTTTAATCTACCAATCATCATTATCATCATCTTCAACAACATTATGGTCCCATACATGGGAGGATGTCAGGGGCTGGCTGGCAGACTTTAGCCCAGGGGGCAAGCGCACAGCCCATCCTTAAAGGGTGATTTTCAGTACAATATATATTTATCAATATAAAAAGAGGCTATTTTAGTGTTGCATAAACCAGCAATACTTTTTTATTATTATTATTATTATTATTATTATTATTATAAATGATAAATCTTAAATAATGAAAAACAAATAATGCAACAAAAAGCAAACCTCACTTTATATTGCATTTTATTTTATATGTTCCTTCTCCCTACAGCACTTTATTTTTACATACCTGGCTGATTATAATAGGATTTATCAAAATGCAAAAAGCCTGTTTGCTTTAAAAACCTGATGTTTTTGCCAGCAAAAGTGCTTGTTTTTGCTTTGCCCTATATGCTAACAGGATTATTAATTGTTTTAGGGTTAACCTAAAGCAAATCATATTAGTGGTGGTACTAGGAAGAGGTGTGGAGCACTAGGTGTCAATCTGACACCCTGGCCCAGAGCTGGATTAAGGCTCTGGGGGTACCAAAAGACACTATAGACAAGGTAATCCCTAACATGTAACATGGTTATCATTTTAGACAAATACATAGCCAGTACTATGTACACTACTGTTAGGTGGACGCAGTTCTGCCTTCATGAGCAGTACACAGTGAACCGGAACATACCTTCCAACTGTCCTAAGCGAGACAGTGACCCAAATCGGGACTGTCCCACCAGATTCAGGACAGTTGGAAGACTGTCCTGCTCTCTCCTTCCTGTTCTTGTCACTTTCACCAATTGTGACTGCTTGTCTAGATCCTAGAATATTAGATGCCCTATTTGAAAAACAAAATGGGTACATAAAAATTTGAAAACTCCAACCAGCCCCAGTGTTAAATCACTAGCACCCATGTTTTCTAATTAAGCTTCCTTCCAGTCCCAACATTAAAATAACAATATTCAAATTTGCTAAATAGATCTATTATCCTCCAACCAACCCTAACATTAAATAGCAAACAAATTTAATAAATATACCTATTTCCATTCAATCAACCCCAACATTAAATTCATAGTATTCCCAATTAATATAAAACCTATTTCCCTCCCTCCAAGCAGCCCCAGCAATAAATTAAATTGCATGTACATTTAACAAATATAACCGTTTCCACAAGCATGCCTGGCATTAAATAATTCATATTCACATTTAATAAATAGCCCTCCTCCCCAAAATCAGCCCCATAATCAATTAATAGAACAAAACCACCCCAGTATTAAATTATAGGTCAGTCCACTGGCCCAAAATAGATTTTTTTCTGTCCGGCCTGGGGGACATATGCCCCAGTGCCCTCCAGCCCAACTCACCCCTGGAGGTTGTAATGAGAGTGGATGAGAGAAGCATATCTTGTGCAGAATGTAGTTGTTGAGTTGGGACACATTTTGAGACAAGGAGAGGTATGTAGGTGCAGTTTTGTTGATGGCCTTGTATGTTAGTAGAAGTATTTTATATTGGATTCGGTAAAAAAAACAGACAACCAATGTAGAGACTGACAGAGTAGTTCAGCAGAGGAAGAAAGATTTGCAAGGAAAATCGATATAGCCCCTGAATGCAAAATAGATTGTAGGGGTAAGATTCTGTTTCAGGGAAGACAGTATGTATGCATTGAGAACATATGACTAAATCACAGAAAATCTATCAGCAATGTAGTCAAGTCAAACAGACCTAACAAAATAGCTCTGTAGAAATAAGACTATCTTCCATTAGGGTGGATGATATTGTTTGATTATGTTCCTTCTCTTCCATATAATGGTGATCATGGAAAAAAAAATCTTCTACATCTTGAGTTTCCAAGGATCTACAAGTTGGAAATCAATTGTTGCGAGATCAGGGCGCAAGGCCTGTTGTGAGTAAAGGTTAATTCTTTGCACCAAAAACATAGTATATGAAGTATATAATGTATAGCATTTTGAAGTGTGATGTTTTACAAAGTATTATTATTTTTATGTATAGAAATTGCTTTAATCAGCACATTTCAAAGGTGGGGGCTCTTCTGTAAGTCTGTGTGTGAGCTAGAAATCCTTATGGAAAATCTCTAATCAAAAAGGAAAAACTGCTATTTTTAATGAATATTACATGGCTAAATATTGGTTGAATCTTAAGCTGAGATAAATCATTGCCCCTAGGGTTAGATACCTCCTTCTGATAAATATTAATATGTAATAAATCCCAATTATACACCTTCAATGTAGAAAATTGAACAACTTTTTTGATTGGCTGCTAGTTATATAAATATTCTCTTTCTTTGGATTTCGGTACTGCTGAAGAAGTCATATTTATAACGAGAAGTGTGTAGGTGAAAACTATATGGTGATTTCATGTATGATATCATTCATGGAATTGAATATCTGCTGACTCACCCTCCACTTCTGTTTCATTGCATCTGTCTGGCTTGTTTCACATCAGCTTCCCAACTCCATGCTTAGAGAGAGATCAGTGTTCTGGCCCAATTGATAACTGTGTTGCTTGTGCCTCATGGAGCTGCTTCTTAAGTGGGCTGAAGCAGCTGTCTTTTGCCTTTTCCAGAAAACTCCATCTATCAGGAACTGACTATTAAGTAATACACTCAATCAGCTATGCATTCTATTTGGAGCTGCTTCATGTGTGTTACAATTAGAGATGGGCGGGTCCGGTTCCCCGAGAACTGAACCCACTCGAACTTAGGCTATCCGAGTACTGAGCTGAGGAGCTCGGTACTCTCCCGCCCGCTCCGAATCCAAATCGAGGCCGAACGTCATCGGATCTCGGGGCTCAGTTCTCGCGATACTTGAAGATTATAAATACACGCCTCCACAGCAATCCATCGCCATTTGACAGAGGGAGAGAGCAGGGTGTAGTCACAGGCTGATTAGAGCAGGGACAGAGAATACAATATTCTTCTTTCAATTGCTCTAACAAAAATCACTAGAGAAGAGAGGAGGATAGAGGTTTATAATTTTGTTTTAATATTTGGCACTCCCCAGTGCTTTTGGGGTGTCCCCCATAATTGTGCATAAATATTTCTGGCTGTCAAAAGTCCGATCTGTCAGCAGCATCTTATCAAATAATTTTTAGCACTCCTCAGTGCTTTTGGGGTGTCCCCCATAATTGTGCATAAATATTTCTGGCTGTCAAAAGTCATATCTGTCAGCAGTATCTACCAAATAATTTTTTAGCACTCCTCAGTGCTTTTGGGGTGTCCCCCCTAATTGTGCATAAATATTTCTGGCTGTCAAAAGTCATATCTGTCAGCAGTATCTACCAAATAATTTTTAGCACTCCTCAGTGCTTTTGGGGTGTCCCCCATAATTGTGCATAAATATTTCTGGCTGTCAAAAGTCATATCTGTCAGCAGTATCTACCAAATAATTTTTAGCACTCCTCAGTGCTTTTGGGGTGTCCCCCCTAATTGTGCATAAATATTTCTGGCTGTCAAAAGTCATATCTGTCAGCAGCATCTTACCAAATAATTTTTACCACTACAAGTGCTTTGCGCTCAGAATGGATTCAAAGCAGTCCACATATGATCAGAATGAGCAACCAGGTTCTGTCACCAGTCCTGATGTTAGTGTTCCCAGTATGTCATCTGGCCAAGGCGATGTAAAATAACAGAGTATTTCCAAATCAGTGCAAAAAACAAAAACCCAAAATTTTTTTTACTGTGTTGAAGCAAAAACAAAGTGTTACTGAGCAAAAGTTAAGTGCCGATAAAAAAAAAAATTGCAAACATGCCATTCTACACGCAGTGGCAGTGGCAAAGAGAGAATGAGGCCTTCACCTTTAGCTATTAGGGGCAGATCCCAAAAAGTTACCCAGCCTACAATTGGTGCACAACTACTGTTACGCGTCCAAGCCGAGCTGCGAGATAACAGTAAGGCATTAGAGGAGAATGTTTGTTCTGATTCAAAAATGACAACAATCCCTGTGGAGAGTCCATCCAACAGTGGGATGTCTAATCGTGAGCATTCTGCTGATGTGTGCCTTAATAGCCCGAGTGTAGCCGGTGATACCCAAATTGAGGATGCCACTTTGGAATGAGAAGAGGATGAGGGGGAGATTTGTGTAGGTGACGAGGGCGCTAATGAGGATGTTGATGAGGATGAGGTTGTTTGTGTAAGTCCTGCACCAGTAGCAGCAGTTCTGGCACGTGACAAGAAAAAGAACATTTTCATGCCTGGCCATAAAACAAAAAAATCCACTTCTTATGTGTGGAATTATTTCTACCCAAATCCAGACAACAATTGTATAGCCATTTGTAGTGTATGTCAAGCCACAGTCAGTCGAGGGAGGGACCTTAACCATCTTGGAACCTCGTCTATGTTACGCCATTTAATAAGAGTTCATGACAAAGTGTTGGGAAAAGCTGAAAGTTCTTCCCAAAAAAATACAAGCACTCCATCATCAGCTAAGACCCTCCGCTCACCGACATCCCGACGGCTACAAAATACACCCATCACACCATCCTCATCAATATCCTCAGTAGCGCTCGGAGTTAGCCCGGCATCCCACTTAAGGCTGGATGACTCCTGCACTATTATTGATTCCTCTGAAGAAAGCGTTAGTCCCACTGCTGCTGCTGTTGCTGCTGCTGGTCGTGAATCGTCATCCCATGGGCAGGTCAAGAAAATGAGCAGTCCTACATTTCAGCAATTAACTGTGAAACAATCATTTGCGAGGGGAAGCAAATATGACAGCAGTCACCCAGTCGCCAAGCGAATCACAGATGCCATGGCTGCAATGTTAGTGTTAGATCTGCGTCCAATCTCCACAATAAACGCAACTGGTTTTGCACAGTTAATTGAGGTTTTGTGTCCGCGTTACAGAATTCCATCGCGACACCGTTTCTCCCGTAAAGCAATTCCACAACTATACCAAAAAGTGTGATAAAAATGTAGAGATTGCGCTGAAAAATGCCATTCTGCCCACTGTCCACTTAACCACAGATATGTGGACAAGTGGAAGTGGGCAAACCAAAGACTATATGACTGTGACAGCCCACTGGGTTGGTCATTCACCTTCACCAGCAGGAACAGCAACAACATGTACACCACTACGTAACATTTGTCACAGGCAGGCCACTCTTTGTATTACCGGCTTCAATAACAGGCATACGGCTGACAATTTGTTACGCAAACTGAGAGATGTGATTGATGCATGGTTTATACCACTCGGACTCTCCCCAGGGTATGTCATTTCTGATAGCGCCAACAATATAGTGCGAGCATTACAGCTGGGTGATTTCCAACATATTCCCTGTTTTGCTCACACCATCAACACCATCAAATAACCGTGAGGTGCAGGAGATGCTTTCGGTGGCCCGTAAGATTTCAGGCCATTTCAGGCATTCAGCCACAGCATGTAGGAGATTACAGCAGCTCCAAGAGCAGTTTAACTTGCCCTGCCACCAACTTAAGCAAGAGGTGGTAACTCGGTGGAATTCCACCCTGTACATGCTTCAGAGGATGGAGGAACAGCACAAAGCCATCCAAGCATATTGCACAAGCCATGACATTGGGAAATGAGGGGGGATGTATTTCACTCTTGCACAGTGGGGAATCCTTTCAGTCCTGTGCAAGGTGCTGAAACCATTTGAAGTTGTGACGTGTGAGGTGAGTGCAGACTCTGCTAGTTTGAGCCAAGTCATTCCTTTAATTAGAATATTGGAAAAGCAGCTTGAGAAAATGAAGGAGGAGCTGAAAGCAAGCAATTAAGCAAAGTATGTTGGCCTTGTCGATCAAGTACTTAATTCGCTTCACAATGATACTCGAGTTATTAAGATCTTGAACTCGGATCAGTACTGTGCTTGATCCAAGGTTTAAAACCTACATTGAGTCTTTACTTGTAAATGAGCGAGATGTAAACTTTTGCAAGGAGCTATTGCTCAGCAAGTTGGCCGCTGAACTGGGCCTCGGCTTGACAACGTGTCCTCCTTCACTTTCTCAAGCTGCTGCTGCTCATAAAAAATTACATTTCCCAAAAAGAAGCAGGGAAGACGCAGGTGGCAGACCAGAACAATTTAACATCTGGGCTGGTTTGATGGATTTTTCTAAAAAATGTGTCACTTTGCCCATAACTCCATCCAATACGAGTATAAACATGCAAAGGATGATGGAGGATTACTTTCAAGAGATAGTTGATATGGAAATGTCAGACAGTCCCTTTCCTTACTGGGAAGAAAAGCAGGCCATTTGGAAACCCATGTACAAACTTGCTTTGCAATACCTAAGCTGCCCACCCTCCAGTGTGTACTCTGAACGAGTGTTCAGCACAGCAGGGAACTTAGTCAGTGATCGCCATAGAAGGTTACTTCCCAAAAATGTGGAGAAAATTATGTTTATAAAAATGAACTACATCTTCCACGAGGAAGGCCTTCACCATCCAAGACATCCAAGCACTGACTGTTCTCTAATGGCGGATTCAAGCGGCGATGAATTGATAGTCTGTGATGATGACGTACACACTGATGAGGGTGTGGATGAAGCTGAAGATTACAGCTGGCAGCAGTATGACTTTCTACCAGGAAGTAAATAAAGGTGTGCCAGGTATCCACTGAATATTTCATATTACTGAAACTTTATGCTACTCTGGATGCCCATTACCAAACTAGACACACACACACTTATTTAACAGTCCCACTTCCCAGCAAGTGAATACATGAGTATATTTTGAGAAATTGGAATATATCAATAATTTAATAATGTGTATTGTGCCTCTATGTAAGTGTAGGGTGCAATCTACCCCCAAAGAGGAAAGGGACTTGTGGCATTTCCATATCACGTACCGTCTTGAAAGGCTGCTGTTTGGGCAATTTCTCCTTAAGGGTAGGGTGTCATAGACAGAGTGACCCCAAACTGCCTTTGTCCATTTCTCTTAATATTGTACAATCTA